>NC_064534.1:40106956-40219456 GCF_023856365.1 Brienomyrus brachyistius
TATTCCTCTTCAACTGACCGCTTTGTTTTCTATGCAAAAACCACTTCGCCACAGAAGACTCGATATTATTGGCATAGCAAGTTCTGCTCTTCTCCTTTCAAAACTTGCTAAAAGCTGTATTTAAAAGAACAGATTGGCCGGGGTAATTCACACCCTTCAATGCCAGCTTAATGTTTAGGTTAGTGGGAGTCACAGAGGAATTAGGGATGGAAACTTCTTTGCTGGTGGTAGAAGCGGTCTGGTGAATTTTTAGAGAGAAGAGGCCGTCGATGTTTGAATGTAGAAAATTGTTCTGGCTGCAGCCTGCAGTATGGACTTGTTGGTGTGTGTAGCTCCCAGTGTTCTGACAGCGCGACGTTTTGGGGAAGCATGTGATTCAGCAGCTACCAGTGGGCTTCGTGCGGCGGAGATTTTGTGGCTGTTAGCGGAGTTGATAACAGAGGGTCGTTAAGAGAAGCCTGCATGCAGTAGGCAAAGGAGTAATGTTTGCCGGCGGGGGACGTGCGGCGATTAACCTGTGCGGTAGTGAAAAGGAGTTAAAAAGAAGGAAGTGTGCGGATGCGGAAAGAATGGAATAATTGTGGTAGGCTGCCGGCTGAGTAGTTTGGTGAATGTTTGGTGTGGGTCCGGCGCTGCCGATTGGATGGTGGTGCTGCAGTGTGAGTCAGATAAAAAAAAAAAAAACCAGGAGTAGGATCCAATGGGACTAACTGGCATGTATAGACGCGTGTAATGCAAAAGGGCTGTTTTTGGTCACGTCTCTCGCTTACGGCCATACCACCCTGAACACGCCCGATCTCATTCGATCTCGGAAGCCAAGCAGGGTAGGGTCTGGTCAGTACTTGGATGGGAGACCTCCTGGGAATACCAGGTGCTGTAAGCTTTTCTCACTTTTACTTTATACAGGGGGCGCTCCACTTCACGATTAATTAAAATCTATCACTCCCCTTCCATTTTACTATTTTATATATATATATTTTTTTCTCTCATTCATAAAGGCAGCTTTTAGAAACCGTTTTACTCTAAATACTTCCTGGTAATTCAAGGTGCTGTAAGCTGTTCGTGCCTTTATTCCACCAGGGCGCGATCTTCTCACAAACTTGAAGACTGTCACTCCCCATTCACGTTTTACAACTTATTGTTAATGATAAAGAGACAGCTTTTTACACACAGTTTTAAACAAAGTACTGATATTATTCCTCTTCAACTGACCGCTTTGTTTTCTATGCAAAAACCACTTCGCCACAGAAGACTCGATATTATTGGCATAGCAAGTTCTGCTCTTCTCCTTTCAAAACTTGCTAAAAGCTGTATTTAAAAGAAGAGATTGGACGGGGTAATTCACACCCTTCAATGCCAGCTTAATGTTTAGGTTAGTGGGAGTCACAGAGGAATTAGGGATGGAAACTTCTTTGCTGGTGGTAGAAGCGGTCTGGTGAATTTTTAGAGAGAAGAGGCCGTCGATGTTTGAATATAGAAAATTGTTCTGGCTGCAGCCTGCATTATGGACTTGTTGGTGTGTGTAGCTCCCAGTGTTCTGACAGCGCGACGTTTTGGGGAAGCATGTGATTCAGCAGCTACCAGTGGGCTTCGTGCGGCGGAGATTTTGTGGCTGTTAGCGGAGTTGATAACAGAGGGTCGTTAAGAGAAGCCTGCATGCAGTAGGCAAAGGAGTAATGTTTGCCGGCGGGGGACGTGCGGCGATTAACCTGTGCGGTAGTGAAAAGGAGTTAAAAAGAAGGAAGTGTGCGGATGCGGAAAGAATGGAATAATTGTGGTAGGCTGCCGGCTGAGTAGTTTGGTGAATGTTTGGTGTGGGTCCGGCGCTGCCGATTGGATGGTGGGGCTGCAGTGTGAGTCAGATAAAAAAAAAAAAAGAACATTAGTAGGATCCAATGGGACTAACTGGCATGTATAGAGGCGTGTAATGCAAAAGGGCTGTTTTTGGTAGCATGTCTCGCTTACGGCCATACCACCCTGAACACACCCGATCTCGTCTGATCTCGGAAGCTAAGCAGCGTAGGGTCTGGTTAGTACTTGGATGGGAGACCACCTGGGAATACCAGGTGCTGTAAGCTTTTCTCACTTTTACTTTATACAGGGGGCGCTCCACTTCACGATTAATTTAAATCTATCACTCCCCTTCCATTTTACTATTTTATATATATATTTTTTTTTTCTCTCATTCATAAAGGCAGCTTTTAGAAACCGTTTTACTCTAAATACTTCCTGGTAATTCTAGGTGCTGTAAGCTGTTCGTGCCTTTATTCCACCAGGGCGCGATCTTCTCACAAACTTGAAGACTGTCACTCCCCATTCACGTTTTACAACTTATTGTTAATGATAAAGAGACAGCTTTTTACACACAGTTTTAAACAAAGTACTGATATTATTCCTCTTCAACTGACCGCTTTGTTTTCTATGCAAAAACCACTTCGCCACAGAAGACTCGATATTATTGGCATAGCAAGCTCTGCTCTTCTCCTTTCAAAACTTGCTAAAAGCTGTATTTAAAAGAACAGATTGGCCGTGGTAATTCACACCCTTCAATGCCAGCTTAATGTTTAGGTTAGTGGGAATCACAGAGGAATTAGGGATGGAAACTTCTTTGCTGGTGGTAGAAGCGGTCTGGTGAATTTTTAGAGAGAAGAGGCCGTCGATGTTTGAATGTAGAAAATTGTTCTGGCTGCAGCCTGCAGTATGGACTTGTTGGTGTGTGTAGCTCCCTGTGTTCTGACAGCGCGACGTTTTGGGGAAGCATGTGATTCAGCAGCTACCAGTGGGCTTCGTGCGGCGGAGATTTTGTGGCTGTTAGCGGAGTTGATAACAGAGGGTCGTTAAGAGAAGCCTGCATGCAGTAGGCAAAGGAGTAATGTTTGCCGGCGGGGGACGTGCGGCGATTAACCTGTGCGGTAGTGAAAAGGAGTTAAAAAGAAGGAAGTGTGCGGATGCGGAAAGAATGGAATAATTGTGGTAGGCTGCCGGCTGAGTAGTTTGGTGAATGTTTGGTGTGGGTCCGGCGCTGCCGATTGGATGGTGGTGCTGCAGTGTGAGTCAGATAAAAAAAAAAAAAAACAGGAGTAGGATCCAATGGGACTAACTGGCATGTATAGACGCGTGTAATGCAAAAGGGCTGTTTTTGGTCACGTCTCTCGCTTACGGCCATACCACCCTGAACACGCCCGATCTCATTCGATCTCGGAAGCCAAGCAGGGTAGGGTCTGGTCAGTACTTGGATGGGAGACCTCCTGGGAATACCAGGTGCTGTAAGCTTTTCTCACTTTTACTTTATACAGGGGGCGCTCCACTTCACGATTAATTAAAATCTATCACTCCCCTTCCATTTTACTATTTTATATATATATATTTTTTTCTCTCATTCATAAAGGCAGCTTTTAGAAACCGTTTTACTCTAAATACTTCCTGGTAATTCAAGGTGCTGTAAGCTGTTCGTGCCTTTATTCCACCAGGGCGCGATCTTCTCACAAACTTGAAGACTGTCACTCCCCATTCACGTTTTACAACTTATTGTTAATGATAAAGAGACAGCTTTTTACACACAGTTTTAAACAAAGTACTGATATTATTCCTCTTCAACTGACCGCTTTGTTTTCTATGCAAAAACCACTTCGCCACAGAAGACTCGATATTATTGGCATAGCAAGTTCTGCTCTTCTCCTTTCAAAACTTGCTAAAAGCTGTATTTAAAAGAAGAGATTGGACGGGGTAATTCACACCCTTCAATGCCAGCTTAATGTTTAGGTTAGTGGGAGTCACAGAGGAATTAGGGATGGAAACTTCTTTGCTGGTGGTAGAAGCGGTCTGGTGAATTTTTAGAGAGAAGAGGCCGTCGATGTTTGAATATAGAAAATTGTTCTGGCTGCAGCCTGCATTATGGACTTGTTGGTGTGTGTAGCTCCCAGTGTTCTGACAGCGCGACGTTTTGGGGAAGCATGTGATTCAGCAGCTACCAGTGGGCTTCGTGCGGCGGAGATTTTGTGGCTGTTAGCGGAGTTGATAACAGAGGGTCGTTAAGAGAAGCCTGCATGCAGTAGGCAAAGGAGTAATGTTTGCCGGCGGGGGACGTGCGGCGATTAACCTGTGCGGTAGTGAAAAGGAGTTAAAAAGAAGGAAGTGTGCGGATGCGGAAAGAATGGAATAATTGTGGTAGGCTGCCGGCTGAGTAGTTTGGTGAATGTTTGGTGTGGGTCCGGCGCTGCCGATTGGATGGTGGGGCTGCAGTGTGAGTCAGATAAAAAAAAAAAAAGAACATTAGTAGGATCCAATGGGACTAACTCGCATGTATAGAGGCGTGTAATGCAAAAGGGCTGTTTTTGGTAGCATGTCTCGCTTACGGCCATACCACCCTGAACACACCCGATCTCGTCTGATCTCGGAAGCTAAGCAGCGTAGGGTCTGGTTAGTACTTGGATGGGAGACCACCTGGGAATACCAGGTGCTGTAAGCTTTTCTCACTTTTACTTTATACAGGGGGCGCTCCACTTCACGATTAATTTAAATCTATCACTCCCCTTCCATTTTACTATTTTATATATATATTTTTTTTTTCTCTCATTCATAAAGGCAGCTTTTAGAAACCGTTTTACTCTAAATACTTCCTGGTAATTCTAGGTGCTGTAAGCTGTTCGTGCCTTTATTCCACCAGGGCGCGATCTTCTCACAAACTTGAAGACTGTCACTCCCCATTCACGTTTTACAACTTATTGTTAATGATAAAGAGACAGCTTTTTACACACAGTTTTAAACAAAGTACTGATATTATTCCTCTTCAACTGACCGCTTTGTTTTCTATGCAAAAACCACTTCGCCACAGAAGACTCGATATTATTGGCATAGCAAGTTCTGCTCTTCTCCTTTCAAAACTTGCTAAAAGCTGTATTTAAAAGAACAGATTGGCCGGGGTAATTCACACCCTTCAATGCCAGCTTAATGTTTAGGTTAGTGGGAATCACAGAGGAATTAGGGATGGAAACTTCTTTGCTGGTGGTAGAAGCGGTCTGGTGAATTTTTAGAGAGAAGAGGCCGTCGATGTTTGAATGTAGAAAATTGTTCTGGCTGCAGCCTGCAGTATGGACTTGTTGGTGTGTGTAGCTCCCAGTGTTCTGACAGCGCGACGTTTTGGGGAAGCATGTGATTCAGCAGCTACCAGTGGGCTTCGTGCGGCGGAGATTTTGTGGCTGTTAGCGGAGTTGATAACAGAGGGTCGTTAAGAGAAGCCTGCATGCAGTAGGCAAAGGAGTAATGTTTGCCGGCGGGGGACGTGCGGCGATTAACCTGTGCGGTAGTGAAAAGGAGTTAAAAAGAAGGAAGTGTGCGGATGCGGAAAGAATGGAATAATTGTGGTAGGCTGCCGGCTGAGTAGTTTGGTGAATGTTTGGTGTGGGTCCGGCGCTGCCGATTGGATGGTGGTGCTGCAGTGTGAGTCAGATAAAAAAAAAAAAAACCAGGAGTAGGATCCAATGGGACTAACTGGCATGTATAGACGCGTGTAATGCAAAAGGGCTGTTTTTGGTCACGTCTCTCGCTTACGGCCATACCACCCTGAACACGCCCGATCTCATTCGATCTCGGAAGCCAAGCAGGGTAGGGTCTGGTCAGTACTTGGATGGGAGACCTCCTGGGAATACCAGGTGCTGTAAGCTTTTCTCACTTTTACTTTATACAGGGGGCGCTCCACTTCACGATTAATTTAAATCTATCACTCCCCTTCCATTTTACTATTTTATATATATATATATTTTTCTCTCATTCATAAAGGCAGCTTTTACACACCGTTTTACTCTAAATACTTCCTGGTAATTCTAGGTGCTGTAAGCTGTTCGTGCCTTTATTCCACCAGGGCGCGATCTTCTCACAAACTTGAAGACTGTCACTCCCCATTCACGTTTTACAACTTATTGTTAATGATAAAGAGACAGCTTTTTACACACAGTTTTAAACAAAGTACTGATATTATTCCTCTTCAACTGACCGCTTTGTTTTCTATGCAAAAACCACTTCGCCACAGAAGACTCGATATTATTGGCATAGCAAGTTCTGCTCTTCTCCTTTCAAAACTTGCTAAAAGCTGTATTTAAAAGAAGAGATTGGCCGGGGTAATTCACACCCTTCAATGCCAGCTTAATGTTTAGGTTAGTGGGAATCACAGAGGAATTAGGGATGGAAACTTCTTTGCTGGTGGTAGAAGCGGTCTGGTGAATTTTTAGAGAGAAGAGGCCGTCGATGTTTGAATGTAGAAAATTGTTCTGGCTGCAGCCTGCAGTATGGACTTGTTGGTGTGTGTAGCTCCCAGTGTTCTGACAGCGCGACGTTTTGGGGAAGCATGTGATTCAGCAGCTACCAGTGGGCTTCGTGCGGCGGAGATTTTGTGGCTGTTAGCGGAGTTGATAACAGAGGGTCATTAAGAGAAGCCTGCATGCAGTAGGCAAAGGAGTAATGTTTGCCGGCGGGGGACGTGCGGCGATTACCCTGTGCGGTAGTGAAAAGGAGTTAAAAAGGAGGAAGTGTGCGGATGCGGAAAGAATGGAATAATTGTGGTAGGCTGCCGGCTGAGTAGTTTGGTGAATGTTTGGTGTGGGTCCGGCGCTGCCAATTGGATGGTGGGGCTGCAGTGTGAGTCAGATAAAAAAAAAAAAAGAACATTAGTAGTATCCAATGGGACCAACTGGCATGTATAGAGGCGTGTAATGCAAAAGGGCTGTTTTTGGTAGTTTCTCTAGCTTACGGCCATACCACCCTGAACACGCCCGATCTCATCCGATCTCGGAAGCCAAGCAGGGTAGGGTCTGGTTAGTACTTGGATGGGAGACCTCCTGGGAATACCAGGTGCTGTAAGCTTTTCTCACTTTTACTTTATACAGGGGGCGCTCCACTTCACGATTAATTTAAATCTATCACTCCCCTTCCATTTTACTATTTTATATATATATATTTTTTTCTCTCATTCATAAAGGCAGCTTTTACACACCGTTTTACTCTAAATACTTCCTGGTAATTCTAGGTGCTGTAAGCTGTCCTTGCCTTTATTCCACCAGGGCGCGATCTTCTCACAAACTTGAAGACTGTCACTCCCCATTCACGTTTTACAACTTATTGTTAATGATAAAGAGACAGCTTTTTACACACAGTTTTAAACAAAGTACTGATATTATTCCTCTTCAACTGACCGCTTTGTTTTCTATGCAAAAACCACTTCGCCACAGAAGACTCGATATTATTGGCATAACAAGTTCTGCTCTTCTCCTTTCAAAACTTGCTAAAAGCTGTATTTAAAAGAACAGATTGGCCGGGGTAATTCACACCCTTCAATGCCAGCTTAATGTTTAGGTTAGTGGGAATCACAGAGGAATTAGGGATGGAAACTTCTTTGCTGGTGGTAGAAGCGGTCTGGTGAATTTTTAGAGAGAAGAGGCCGTCGATGTTTGAATGTAGAAAATTGTTCTGGCTGCAGCCTGCAGTATGGACTTGTTGGTGTGTGTAGCTCCCAGTGTTCTGACAGCGCGACGTTTTGGGGAAGCATGTGATTCAGCAGCTACCAGTGGGCTTCGTGCGGCGGAGATTTTGTGGCTGTTAGCGGAGTTGATAACAGAGGGTCATTAAGAGAAGCCTGCATGCAGTAGGCAAAGGAGTAATGTTTGCCGGCGGGGGACGTGCGGCGATTAACCTGTGCGGTAGTGAAAAGGAGTTAAAAAGAAGGAAGTGTGCGGATGCGGAAAGAATGGAATAATTGTGGTAGGCTGCCGGCTGAGTAGTTTGGTGAATGTTTGGTGTGGGTCCGGCGCTGCCGATTGGATGGTGGTGCTGCAGTGTGAGTCAGATAAAAAAAAAAAAAAAGCAGGAGTAGGATCCAATGGGACTAACTGGCATGTATAGACGCGTGTAATGCAAAAGGGCTGTTTTTGGTAGCATCTTTCGCTTACGGCCATACCACCCTGAACACGCCCGATCTCGTCTGATCTTGGAAGCTAAGGAGGGTAGGTTCTGGTTAGTACTTGGATGGGAGACCACCTGGGAATACCAGGTGCTGTAAGCTTTTCTCACTTTTACTTTATACAGGGGGCGCTCCACTTCACGATTTATTTAAATCTATCACTCCCCTTCCATTTTACTATTTTATATATATATATATTTTTTCTCTCATTCATAAACGCAGCTTTTACACACCGTTCTACTCTAAATACTTCCTGGTAATTCTAGGTGCTGTAAGCTGTCCGTGCCTTTATTCCACCAGGGCGCGATCTTCTCACAAACTTGAAGACTGTCACTCCCCATTCACGTTTTACAACTTATTGTTAATGATAAAGAGACAGATTTTTACACACAGTTTTAAACAAAGTACTGATATTATTCCTCTTCAACTGACCGCTTTGTTTTCTATGCAAAAACCACTTCGCCACAGAAGACTCGATATTATTGGCATAGCAAGTTCTGCTCTTCTCCTTTCAAAACTTGCTAAAAGCTGTATTTAAAAGAACAGATTGGCCGGGGTAATTCACACCCTTCAATGCCAGCTTAATGTTTAGGTTAGTGGGAATCACAGAGGAATTAGGGATGGAAACTTCTTTGCTGGTGGTAGAAGCGGTCTGGTGAATTTTTAGAGAGAAGAGGCCGTCGATGTTTGAATGTAGAAAATAGGTCTGGCTGCAGCCTGCAGTATGGACTTGTTGGTGTGTGTAGCTCCCAGTGTTCTGACAGCGCGACGTTTTGGGGAAGCATGTGATTCAGCAGCTACCAGTGGGCTTCGTGCGGCGGAGATTTTGTGGCTGTTAGCGGAGTTGATAACAGAGGGTCGTTAAGAGAAGCCTGCATGCAGTAGGCAAAGGAGTAATGTTTGCCGTCGGGGGACGTGCGGCGATTAACCTGTGCGGTAGTGAAAAGGAGTTAAAAAGAAAGAAGTGTGCGGATGCGGAAAGAGTGGAATAATTGTGGTAGGCTGCCGGCTGAGTAGTTTGGTGAATGTTTGGTGTGGGTCCGGCGCTGCCGATTGGATGGTGGTGCTGCAGTGTGAGTCAGATAAAAAAAAAAAAAAACCAGGAGTAGGATCCAATGGGACTAACTGGCATGTATAGACGCGTGTAATGCAAAAGGGCTGTTTTTGGTCGCGTCTCTCGCTTACGGCCATACCACCCTGAACACGCCCGATATCGTCTGATCTCGGAAGCTAAGCAGGGTAGGTTCTGGTTAGTACTTGGATGGGAGACCACCTGGGAATACCAGGTGCTGTAAGCTTTTCTCACTTTTACTTTATACAGGGGGCGCTCCATTTCACGATTAATTTAAATCTATCACTCCCCTTCCATTTTACTATTTTATATATATTTTTATTTTTCTTTCATTCATAAAGGCAGCTTTTACACACCGTTTTACTCTAAATACTTCCTGGTAATTCTAGGTGCTGTAAGCTGTTCGTGCCTTTATTCCACCAGGGCGCGATCTTCTCACAAACTTGAAGACTGTCACTCCCCATTCACGTTTTACAACTTATTGTTAATGATAAAGAGACAGCTTTTTACACACAGTTTTAAACAAAGTACTGATATTATTCCTCTTCAACTGACCGCTTTGTTTTCTATGCAAAAAGCACGTCGCCACATAAGACTCGATATTATTGGCATAGCAAGTTCTGCTCTTCTCCTTTCAAAACTTGCTAAAAGCTGTATTTAAAAGAACAGATTGGCCGGGGTAATTCACACCCTTCAATGCCAGCTTAATGTTTGGGTTAGTGGGAATCACAGAGGAATTAGGGATGGAAACTTCTTTGCTGGTGGTAGAAGCGGTCTGGTGAATTTTTAGAGAGAAGAGGCCGTCGATGTTTGAATGTAGAAAATTGTTCTGGCTGCAGCCTGCAGTATGGACTTGTTGGTGTGTGTAGCTCCCAGTGTTCTGACAGCGCGACGTTTTGGGGAAGCATGTGATTCAGCAGCTACCAGTGGGCTTCGTGCGGCGGAGATTTTGTGGCTGTTAGCGGAGTTGATAACAGAGGGTCGTTAAGAGAAGCCTGCATGCAGTAGGCAAAGGAGTAATGTTTGCCGGCGGGGGACGTGCGGCGATTAACCTGTGCGGTAGTGAAAAGGAGTTAAAAAGAAGGAAGTGTGCGGATGCGGAAAGAATGGAATAATTGTGGTAGGCTGCCGGCTGAGTAGTTTGGTGAATGTTTGGTGTGGGTCCGGCGCTGCCGATTGGATGGTGGTGCTGCAGTGTGAGTCAGATAAAAAAAAAAAAAAACCAGGAGTAGGATCCAATAGGACTAACTGGCATGTATAGACGCGTGTAATGCAAAAGGGCTGTTTTTGGTCGCGTCTCTCGCTTATGGCCATACCACCCTGAACACGCCCGATATCGTCTGATCTCGGAAGCTAAGCAGGGTAGGTTCTGGTTAGTACTTGGATGGGAGACCACCTGGGAATACCAGGTGCTGTAAGCTTTTCTCACTTTTACTTTATACAGGGGGCGCTCCACTTCACGATTAATTTAAATCTATCACTCCCCTTCCATTTTACTATTTTATATATATATTTTTTTTTCTCTCATTCATAAAGGCAGCTTTTACACACCGTTTTACTCTAAATACTTCCTGGTAATTCTAGGTGCTGTAAGCTGTCCGTGCCTTTATTCCACCAGGGCGCGATCTTCTCACAAACTTGAAGACTGTCACTCCCCATTCACGTTTTACAACTTATTGTTAATGATAAAGAGACAGCTTTTTACACACAGTTTTAAACAAAGTACTGATATTATTCCTCTTCAACTGACCGCTTTGTTTTCTATGCAAAAACCACTTCGCCACAGAAGACTCGATATTATTGGCATAGCAAGTTCTGCTCTTCTCCTTTCAAAACTTGCTAAAAGCTGTATTTAAAAGAACAGATTGGCCGGGGTAATTCACACCCTTCAATGCCAGCTTAATGTTTAGGTTAGTGGGAATCACAGAGGAATTAGGGATGGAAACTTCTTTGCTGGTGGTAGAAGCGGTCTGGTGAATTTTTAGAGAGAAGAGGCCGTCGATGTTTGAATGTAGAAAATTGTTCTGGCTGCAGCCTGCAGTATGGACTTGTTGGTGTGTGTAGCTCCCAGTGTTCTGACAGCGCGACGTTTTGGGGAAGCATGTGATTCAGCAGCTACCAGTGGGCTTCGTGCGGCGGAGATTTTGTGGCTGTTAGCGGAGTTGATAACAGAGGGTCGTTAAGAGAAGCCTGCATGAGGTAGGCAAAGGAGTAATGTTTGCCGTCGGGGGACGTGCGGCGATTAACCTGTGCGGTAGTGAAAAGGAGTTAAAAAGAAGGAAGTGTGCGGATGCGGAAAGAATGGAATAATTGTGGTAGGCTGCCGGCTGAGTAGTTTGGTGAATGTTTGGTGTGGGTCCGGCGCTGCCGATTGGATGGTGGTGCTGCAGTGTGAGTCAGATAAAAAAAAAAAAAAAAACAGGAGTAGGATCCAATGGGACTAACTGGCATGTATAGACGCGTGTAATGCAAAAGGGCTGTTTTTGGTCGCGTCTCTCGCTTATGGCCATACCACCCTGAACACGCCCGATATCGTCTGATCTCGGAAGCTAAGCAGGGTAGGTTCTGGTTAGTACTTGGATGGGAGACCACCTGGGAATACCAGGTGCTGTAAGCTTTTCTCACTTTTACTTTATACAGGGGGCGCTCCACTTCACGATTAATTTAAATCTATCACTCCCCTTCCATTTTACTATTTTATATATATTTTTTTTTTTCTCTCATTCATAAAGGCAGCTTTTACACACCGTTTTACTCTAAATACTTCCTGGTAATTCTAGGTGCTGTAAGCTGTCCGTGCCTTTATTCCACCAGGGCGCGATCTTCTCACAAACTTGAAGACTGTCACTCCCCATTCACGTTTTACAACTTATTGTTAATGATAAAGAGACAGCTTTTTACACACAGTTTTAAACAAAGTACTGATATTATTCCTCTTCAACTGACCGCTTTGTTTTCTATGCAAAAACCACTTCGCCACAGAAGACTCGATATTATTGGCATAGCAAGTTCTGCTCTTCTCCTTTCAAAACTTGCTAAAAGCTGTATTTAAAAGAACAGATTGGCCGGGGTAATTCACACCCTTCAATGCCAGCTTAATGTTTAGGTTAGTGGGAATCACAGAGGAATTAGGGATGGAAACTTCTTTGCTGGTGGTAGAAGCGGTCTGGTGAATTTTTAGAGAGAAGAGGCCGTCGATGTTTGAATGTAGAAAATTGTTCTGGCTGCAGCCTGCAGTATGGACTTGTTGGTGTGTGTAGCTCCCAGTGTTCTGACAGCGCGACGTTTTGGGGAAGCATGTGATTCAGCAGCTACCAGTGGGCTTCGTGCGGCGGAGATTTTGTGGCTGTTAGCGGAGTTGATAACAGAGGGTCGTTAAGAGAAGCCTGCATGCGGTAGGCAAAGGAGTAATGTTTGCCGGCGGGGGACGTGCGGCGATTAACCTGTGCGGTAGTGAAAAGGAGTTAAAAAGAAGGAAGTGTGCGTGTGCGGAAAGAATGGAATAATTGTGGTAGGCTGCCGGCTGAGTAGTTTGGTGAATGTTTGGTGTGGGTCCGGCGCTGCCGATTGGATGGTGGTGCTGCAGTGTGAGTCAGAAAAAAAAAAAAAAAAAAACAGGAGTAGGATCCAATGGGACTAACTGGCATGTATAGACGCGTGTAATGCAAAAGGGCTGTTTTTGGTCACGTCTCTTGCTTATGGCCATACCACCCTGAACACGCCCGATCTCATCTGATCTCGGAAGCCAAGCAGGGTAGGGTCTGGTTAGTACTTGGATGGGAGACCTCCTGGGAATACCAGGTGCTGTAAGCTTTTCTCACTTTTACTTTATACAGGGGGCGCTCCACTTCACGATTAATTTCAATCTATCACTCCCCTTCCATTTTACTATTTTATATATATATATTTTTTTTCTCTCATTCATAAAGGCAGCTTTTACACACCGTTTTACTCTAAATACTTCCTGGTAATTCTAGGTGCTGTAAGCTGTCCGTGCCTTTATTCCACCAGGGCGCGATCTTCTCACAAACTTGAAGACTGTCACTCCCCATTCACGTTTTACAACTTATTGTTAATGATAAAGAGACAGCTTTTTACACACAGTTTTAAACAAAGTACTGATATTATTCCTCTTCAACTGACCGCTTTGTTTTCTATGCAAAAAGCACTTCGCCACAGAAGACTCGATATTATTGGCATAGCAAGTTCTGCTCTTCTCCTTTCAAAACTTGCTAAAAGCTGTATTTAAAAGAACAGATTGGCCGGGGTAATTCACACCCTTCAATGCCAGCTTAATGTTTAGGTTAGTGGGAATCACAGAGGAATTAGGGATGGAAACTTCTTTGCTGGTGGTAGAAGCGGTCTGGTGAATTTTTAGAGAGAAGAGGCCGTCGATGTTTGAATGTAGAAAATTGTTCTGGCTGCAGCCTGCAGTATGGACTTGTTGGTGTGTGTAGCTCCCAGTGTTCTGACAGCGCGACGTTTTGGGGAAGCATGTGATTCAGCAGCTACCAGTGGGCTTCGTGCGGCGGAGATTTTGTGGCTGTTAGCGGAGTTGATAACAGAGGGTCGTTAAGAGAAGCCTGCATGCGGTAGGCAAAGGAGTAATGTTTGCCGGCGGGGGACGTGCGGCGATTAACCTGTGCGGTAGTGAAAAGGAGTTAAAAAGAAGGAAGTGTGCGTATGCGGAAAGAATGGAATAATTGTGGTAGGCTGCCGGCTGAGTAGTTTGGTGAATGTTTGGTGTGGGTCCGGCGCTGCCGATTGGATGGTGGTGCTGCAGTGTGAGTCAGATAAAAAAAAAAAAAAACCAGGAGTAGGATCCAATGGGACTAACTGGCATGTATAGACGCGTGTAATGCAAAAGGACTGTTTTTGGTCACGTCTCTCGCTTATGGCCATACCACCCTGAACACGCCCGATATCGTCTGATCTCGGAAGCTAAGCAGGGTAGGTTCTGGTTAGTACTTGGATGGGAGACCACCTGGGAATACCAGGTGCTGTAAGCTTTTCTCACTTTTACTTTATACAGGGGGCGCTCCACTTCACGATTAAGTTCAATCTATCACTCCCCTTCCATTTTACTATTTTATATATATATTTTTTTTTTCTCTCATTCATAAAGGCAGCTTTTACACACCGTTTTACTCTAAATACTTCCTGGTAATTCTAGGTGCTGTAAGCTGTCCGTGCCTTTATTCCACCAGGGCGCGATCTTCTCACAAACTTGAAGACTGTCACTCCCCATTCACGTTTTACAACTTATTGTTAATGATAAAGAGACAGCTTTTTACACACAGTTTTAAACAAAGTACTGATATTATTCCTCTTCAACTGACCGCTTTGTTTTCTATGCAAAAAGCACTTCGCCACAGAAGACTCGATATTATTGGCATAGCAAGTTCTGCTCTTCTCCTTTCAAAACTTGCTAAAAGCTGTATTTAAAAGAACAGATTGGCCGGGGTAATTCACACCCTTCAATGCCAGCTTAATGTTTAGGTTAGTGGGAATCACAGAGGAATTAGGGATGGAAACTTCTTTGCTGGTGGTAGAAGCGGTCTGGTGAATTTTTAGAGAGAAGAGGCCGTCGATGTTTGAATGTAGAAAATTGTTCTGGCTGCAGCCTGCAGTATGGACTTGTTGGTGTGTGTAGCTCCCTGTGTTCTGACAGCGCGACGTTTTGGGGAAGCATGTGATTCAGCAGCTACCAGTGGGCTTCGTGCGGCGGAGATTTTGTGGCTGTTAGCGGAGTTGATAACAGAGGGTCGTTAAGAGAAGCCTGCATGCGGTAGGCAAAGGAGTAATGTTTGCCGGCGGGGGACGTGCGGCGATTAACCTGTGCGGTAGTGAAAAGGAGTTAAAAAGAAGGAAGTGTGCGTATGCGGAAAGAATGGAATAATTGTGGTAGGCTGCCGGCTGAGTAGTTTGGTGAATGTTTGGTGTGGGTCCGGCGCTGCCGATTGGATGGTGGTGCTGCAGTGTGAGTCAGAAAAAAAAAAAAAAAAACCAGGAGTAGGATCCAATGGGACTAACTGGCATGTATAGACGCGTGTAATGCAAAAGGGCTGTTTTTGGTCGCGTCTCTTGCTTATGGCCATACCACCCTGAACACGCCCGATCTCATCTGATCTCGGAAGCCAAGCAGGGTAGGGTCTGGTTAGTACTTGGATGGGAGACCTCCTGGGAATACCAGGTGCTGTAAGCTTTTCTCACTTTTACTTTATACAGGGGGCGCTCCACTTCACGATTTATTTAAATCTATCACTCCCCTTCCATTTTACTATTTTATATATATATTTTTTTTTCTCTCATTCATAAAGGCAGCTTTTACACACCGTTTTACTCTAAATACTTCCTGGTAATTCTAGGTGCTGTAAGCTGTCCGTGCCTTTATTCCACCAGGGCGCGATCTTCTCACAAACTTGAAGACTGTCACTCCCCATTCACGTTTTACAACTTATTGTTAATGATAAAGAGACAGCTTTTTACACACAGTTTTAAACAAAGTACTGATATTATTCCTCTTCAACTGACCGCTTTGTTTTCATTGCAAAAACCACTTCGCCACAGAAGACTCGATATTATTGGCATAGCAAGTTCTGCTCTTCTCCTTTCAAAACTTGCTAAAAGCTGTATTTAATAGAACAGATTGGCCGGGGTAATTCACACCCTTCAATGCCAGCTTAATGTTTAGGTTAGTGGGAATCACAGAGGAATTAGGGATGGAAACTTCTTTGCTGGTGGTAGAAGCGGTCTGGTGAATTTTTAGAGAGAAGAGGCCGTCGATGTTTGAATGTAGAAAATAGGTCTGGCTGCAGCCTGCAGTATGGACTTGTTGGTGTGTGTAGCTCCCAGTGTTCTGACAGCGCGACGTTTTGGGGAAGCATGTGATTCAGCAGCTACCAGTGGGCTTCGTGCGGCGGAGATTTTGTGGCTGTTAGCGGAGTTGATAACAGAGGGTCGTTAAGAGAAGCCTGCATGAGGTAGGCAAAGGAGTAATGTTTGCCGTCGGGGGACGTGCGGCGATTAACCTGTGCGGTAGTGAAAAGGAGTTAAAAAGAAGGAAGTGTGCGGATGCGGAAAGAATGGAATAATTGTGGTAGGCTGCCGGCTGAGTAGTTTGGTGAATGTTTGGTGTGGGTCCGGCGCTGCCGATTGGATGGTGGTGCTGCAGTGTGAGTCAGATAAAAAAAAAAAAAAACCAGGAGTAGGATCCAATGGGACTAACTGGCATGTATAGACGCGTGTAATGCAAAAGGGCTGTTTTTGGTCGCGTCTCTCGCTTATGGCCATACCACCCTGAACACGCCCGATATCGTCTGATCTCGGAAGCTAAGCAGGGTAGGTTCTGGTTAGTACTTGGATGGGAGACCACCTGGGAATACCAGGTGCTGTAAGCTTTTCTCACTTTTACTTTATACAGGGGGCGCTCCACTTCACGATTAATTTAAATCTATCACTCCCCTTCCATTTTACTATTTTATATATATATATTTTTTTCTCTCATTCATAAAGGCAGCTTTTACACACCGTTTTACTCTAAATACTTCCTGGTAATTCTAGGTGCTGTAAGCTGTCCGTGCCTTTATTCCACCAGGGCGCGATCTTCTCACAAACTTGAAGACTGTCACTCCCCATTCACGTTTTACAACTTATTGTTAATGATAAAGAGACAGCTTTTTACACACAGTTTTAAACAAAGTACTGATATTATTCCTCTTCAACTGACCGCTTTGTTTTCTATGCAAAAACCACTTCGCCACAGAAGACTCGATATTATTGGCATAGCAAGTTCTGCTCTTCTCCTTTCAAAACTTGCTAAAAGCTGTATTGAAAAGAACAGATTGGCCGGGGTAATTCACACCCTTCAATGCCAGCTTAATGTTTAGGTTAGTGGGAATCACAGAGGAATTAGGGATGGAAACTTCTTTGCTGGTGGTAGAAGCGGTCTGGTGAATTTTTAGAGAGAAGAGGCCGTCGATGTTTGAATGTAGAAAATTGTTCTGGCTGCAGCCTGCAGTATGGACTTGTTGGTGTGTGTAGCTCCCAGTGTTCTGACAGCGCGACGTTTTGGGGAAGCATGTGATTCAGCAGCTACCAGTGGGCTTCGTGCGGCGGAGATTTTGTGGCTGTTAGCGGAGTTGATAACAGAGGGTCGTTAAGAGAAGCCTGCATGAGGTAGGCAAAGGAGTAATGTTTGCCGTCGGGGGACGTGCGGCGATTAACCTGTGCGGTAGTGAAAAGGAGTTAAAAAGAAGGAAGTGTGCGGATGCGGAAAGAATGGAATAATTGTGGTAGGCTGCCGGCTGAGTAGTTTGGTGAATGTTTGGTGTGGGTCCGGCGCTGCCGATTGGATGGTGGTGCTGCAGTGTGAGTCAGATAAAAAAAAAAAAAAAACCAGGAGTAGGATCCAATGGGACTAACTGGCATGTATAGACGCGTGTAATGCAAAAGGACTGTTTTTGGTCACGTCTCTCGCTTATGGCCATACCACCCTGAACACGCCCGATATCGTCTGATCTCGGAAGCTAAGCAGGGTAGGTTCTGGTTAGTACTTGGATGGGAGACCACCTGGGAATACCAGGTGCTGTAAGCTTTTCTCACTTTTACTTTATACAGGGGGCGCTCCACTTCACGATTAATTTAAATCTATCACTCCCCTTCCATTTTACTATTTTATATATATATTTTTTTTTTCTCTCATTCATAAAGGCAGCTTTTACACACCGTTTTACTCTAAATACTTCCTGGTAATTCTAGGTGCTGTAAGCTGTCCGTGCCTTTATTCCACCAGGGCGCGATCTTCTCACAAACTTGAAGACTGTCACTCCCCATTCACGTTTTACAACTTATTGTTAATGATAAAGAGACAGCTTTTTACACACAGTTTTAAACAAAGTACTGATATTATTCCTATTCAACTGACCGCTTTGTTTTCTATGCAAAAACCACTTCGCCACAGAAGACTCGATATTATTGGCATAGCAAGTTCTGCTCTTCTCCTTTCAAAACTTGCTAAAAGCTGTATTTAAAAGAACAGATTGACCGGGGTAATTCACACCCTTCAATGCCAGCTTAATGTTTAGGTTAGTGGGAATCACAGAGGAATTAGGGATGGAAACTTCTTTGCTGGTGGTAGAAGCGGTCTGGTGAATTTTTAGAGAGAAGAGGCCGTCGATGTTTGAATGTAGAAAATTGTTCTGGCTGCAGCCTGCAGTATGGACTTGTTGGTGTGTGTAGCTCCCAGTGTTCTGACAGCGCGACGTTTTGGGGAAGCATGTGATTCAGCAGCTACCAGTGGGCTTCGTGCGGCGGAGATTTTGTGGCTGTTAGCGGAGTTGATAACAGAGGGTCGTTAAGAGAAGCCTGCATGCAGTAGGCAAAGGAGTAATGTTTGCCGGCGGGGGACGTGCGGCGATTAACCTGTGCGGTAGTGAAAATGAGTTAAAGAGAAGGAAGTGTGCGGATGCGGAAAGAATGGAATAATTGTGGTAGGCTGCCGGCTGAGTAGTTTGGTGAATGTTTGGTGTGGGTCCGGCGCTGCCGATTGGATGGTGGTGCTGCAGTGTGAGTCAGATAAAAAAAAAAAAAACCAGGAGTAGGATCCAATGGGACTAACTGGCATGTATAGACGCGTGTAATGCAAAAGGACTGTTTTTGGTCGCGTCTCTCGCTTATGGCCATACCACCCTGAACACGCCCGATATCGTCTGATCTCGGAAGCTAAGCAGGGTAGGTTCTGGTTAGTACTTGGATGGGAGACCACCTGGGAATACCAGGTGCTGTAAGCTTTTCTCACTTTTACTTTATACAGGGGGCGCTCCACTTCACGATTAATTTAAATCTATCACTCCCCTTCCATTTTACTATTTTATATATATATATTTTTTTTTCTCTCATTCATAAAGGCAGCTTTTACACATCGTTTTACTCTAAATACTTCCTGGTAATTCTAGGTGCTGTAAGCTGTCCGTGCCTTTATTCCACCAGGGCGCGATCTTCTCACAAACTTGAAGACTGTCACTCCCCATTCACGTTTTACAACTTATTGTTAATGATAAAGAGACAGCTTTTTACACACAGTTTTAAACAAAGTACTGATATTATTCCTCTTCAACTGACCGCTTTGTTTTCTATGCAAAAACCACTTCGCCACAGAAGACTCGATATTATTGGCATAGCAAGTTCTGCTCTTCTCCTTTCAAAACTTGCTAAAAGCTGTATTTAAAAGAACAGATTGGCCGGGGTAATTCACACCCTTCAATGCCAGCTTAATGTTTAGGTTAGTGGGAATCACAGAGGAATTAGGGATGGAAACTTCTTTGCTGGTGGTAGAAGCGGTCTGGTGAATTTTTAGAGAGAAGAGGCCGTCGATGTTTGAATGTAGAAAATTGTTCTGGCTGCAGCCTGCAGTATGGACTTGTTGGTGTGTGTAGCTCCCAGTGTTCTGACAGCGCGACGTTTTGGGGAAGCATGTGATTCAGCAGCTACCAGTGGGCTTCGTGCGGCGGAGATTTTGTGGCTGTTAGCGGAGTTGATAACAGAGGGTCGTTAAGAGAAGCCTGCATGAGGTAGGCAAAGGAGTAATGTTTGCCGTCGGGGGACGTGCGGCGATTAACCTGTGCGGTAGTGAAAAGGAGTTAAAAAGAAGGAAGTGTGCGGATGCGGAAAGAATGGAATAATTGTGGTAGGCTGCCGGCTGAGTAGTTTGGTGAATGTTTGGTGTGGGTCCGGCGCTGCCGATTGGATGGTGGTGCTGCAGTGTGAGTCAGATAAAAAAAAAAAAAAACCAGGAGTAGGATCCAATGGGACTAACTGGCATGTATAGACGCGTGTAATGCAAAAGGACTGTTTTTGGTTACGTCTCTCGCTTATGGCCATACCACCCTGAACACGCCCGATATCGTCTGATCTCGGAAGCTAAGCAAGGTAGGTTCTGGTTAGTACTTGGATGGGAGACCACCTGGGAATACCAGGTGCTGTAAGCTTTTCTCACTTTTACTTTATACAGGGGGCGCTCCACTTCACGATTAATTTAAATCTATCACTCCCCTTCCATTTTACTATTTTATATATATTTTTTTTTTTTCTCTCATTCATAAAGGCAGCTTTTACACACCGTTTTACTCTAAATACTTCCTGGTAATTCTAGGTGCTGTAAGCTGTCCGTGCCTTTATTCCACCAGGGCGCGATCTTCTCACAAACTTGAAGACTGTCACTCCCCATTCACGTTTTACAACTTATTGTTAATGATAAAGAGACAGCTTTTTACACACAGTTTTAAACAAAGTACTGATATTATTCCTCTTCAACTGACCGCTTTGTTTTCTATGCAAAAACCACTTCGCCACAGAAGACTCGATATTATTGGCATAGCAAGTTCTGCTCTTCTCCTTTCAAAACTTGCTAAAAGCTGTATTTAAAAGAACAGATTGGCCGGGGTAATTCACACCCTTCAATGCCAGCTTAATGTTTAGGTTAGTGGGAATCACAGAGGAATTAGGGATGGAAACTTCTTTGCTGGTGGTAGAAGCGGTCTGGTGAATTTTTAGAGAGAAGAGGCCGTCGATGTTTGAATGTAGAAAATTGTTCTGGCTGCAGCCTGCAGTATGGACTTGTTGGTGTGTGTAGCTCCCAGTGTTCTGACAGCGCGACGTTTTGGGGAAGCATGTGATTCAGCAGCTACCAGTGGGCTTCGTGCGGCGGAGATTTTGTGGCTGTTAGCGGAGTTGATAACAGAGGGTCGTTAAGAGAAGCCTGCATGAGGTAGGCAAAGGAGTAATGTTTGCCGTCGGGGGACGTGCGGCGATTAACCTGTGCGGTAGTGAAAAGGAGTTAAAAAGAAGGAAGTGTGCGGATGCGGAAAGAATGGAATAATTGTGGTAGGCTGCCGGCTGAGTAGTTTGGTGAATGTTTGGTGTGGGTCCGGCGCTGCCGATTGGATGGTGGGGCTGCAGTGTGAGTCAGATAAAAAAAAAAAAAGAACATTAGTAGGATCCAATGGGACCAACTGGCATGTATAGAGGCGTGTAATGCAAAAGGGCTGTTTTTGGTAGCATCTCTCGCTTACGGCCATACCACCCTGAACACGCCCGATCTTGTCTGATCTTGGAAGCTAACCAGGGTAGGGTCTGGTTAGTACTTGGATGGGAGACCACCTGGGAATACCAGGTGCTGTAAGCTTTTCTCACTTTTACTTTATACAGGGGGCGCTCCACTTCACGATTAATTTAAATCTATCAATCCCCTTCCATTTTACTATTTTATATATATAATTTTTTTTTCTCTCATTCATAAAGGCAGCTTTTAGAAACCGTTTTACTCTAAATACTTCCTGGTAATTCTAGGTGCTGTAAGCTGTTCGTGCCTTTATTCCACCAGGGCGCGATCTTCTCACAAACTTGAAGACTGTCACTCCCCATTCACGTTTTACAACTTATTGTTGATGATAAAGAGACAGCTTTTTACACACAGTTTTAAACAAAGTACTGATATTATTCCTCTTCAACTGACCGCTTTGTTTTCTATGCAAAAACCACTTCGCCACAGAAGACTCGATATTATTGGCATAGCAAGTTCTGCTCTTCTCCTTTCAAAACTTGCTAAAAGCTGTATTTAAAAGAACAGATTGGCCAGGGTAATTCACACCCTGCAATGCCAGCTTAATGTTTAGGTTAGTGGGAATCACAGAGGAATTAGGGATGGAAACTTCTTTGCTGGTGGTAGAAGCGGTCTGCTGAATTTTTAGAGAGAAGAGGCCGTTGATGTTTGAATGTAGAAAATTGTTCTGGCTGCAGCTTGCAGTATGGACTTGTTGGTGTGTGTAGCTCCCAGTGTTCTGACAGCGCGACGTTTTGGGGAAGCATGTGATTCAGCAGCTACCAGTGGGCTTCGTGCGGCGGAGATTTTGTGGCTGTTAGCGGAGTTGATAACAGAGGGTCGTTAAGAGAAGCCTGCATGCAGTAGGCAAAGGAGTAATGTTTGCCGGCGGGGGACGTGCGGCGATTAACCTGTGCGGTAGTGAAAAGGAGTTAAAGAGAAGGAAGTGTGCGGATGCGGAAAGAATGGAATAATTGTGGTAGGCTGCCGGCTGAGTAGTTTGGTGAATGTTTGGTGTGGGTCCGGCGCTGCCGATTGGATGGTGGGGCTGCAGTGTGAGTCAGATAAAAAAAAAAAAAAAAAACAGGAGTAGGATCCAATGGGACTAACTGGCATGTATAGAGGCGTGTAATGCAAAAGGGCTGTTTTTGTTCGCCGCTCTCGCTTATGGCCATACCACCCTGAACACGCCCGATCTCGTCTGATCTCGGAAGCTAAGTGGGGTAGGGTCTTGTTAGTACTTGGATGGGAGACTGCCTGGGAATACCACGTGCTGTAAGCTTTTCTCACTTTTACTTTATACAGGGGGCACTCCACCTCACGATTAATTTAAATCTATCACTCCCCTTCTATTTTACTATTTTTTATATTTCTTTTTTCTCTCATTCATAAAGGCAGCTTTTACACACGTTTTACTCTAAATACTTCCTGGTAATTCTAGGTGCTGTAAGCTGTTCGTGCCTTTATTCCACCAGGGCGCGATCTTCTCACAAACTTGAAGACTGTCACTCCCCATTCACGTTTTACAACTTATTGTTAATGATAAAGAGACAGCTTTTTACACACAGTTTTAAACAAAGTACTGATATTATTCTTCTTCAACTGAGCGCTTTGTTTTCTATGCAAAAACCACTTCGCCACAGAAGACTCGATATTATTGGCATAGCAAGTTCTGCTCTTCTCCTTTCAAAACTTGCTAAAAGCTGTATTTAATAGAACAGATTGGCCGGGGTAATTCACACCCTTCAATGCCAGCTTAATGTTTAGGTTAGTGGGAATCACAGAGGAATTAGGGATGGAAACTTCTTTGCTGGTGGTAGAAGCGGTCTGGTGAATTTTTAGAGAGAAGAGGCCGTCGATGTTTGAATGTAGAAAATTGTTCTGGCTGCAGCCTGCAGTATGGACTTGTTGGTGTGTGTAGCTCCCAGTGTTCTGACAGCGCGACGTTTTGGGGAAGCATGTGATTCAGCAGCTACCAGTGGGCTTCGTGCGGCGGAGATTTTGTGGCTGTTAGCGGAGTTGATAACAGAGGGTCGTTAAGAGAAGCCTGCATGCAGTAGGCAAAGGAGTAATGTTTGCCGGCGGGGGACGTGCGGCGATTAACCTGTGCGGTAGTGAAAAGGAGTTAAAAAGAAGGAAGTGAGCGGATGCGGAAAGAATGGAATAATTGTGGTAGGCTGCCGGCTGAGTAGTTTGGTGAATGTTTGGTGTGGGTCCGGCGCTGCCGATTGGATGGTGGGGCTGCAGTGTGAGTCAGATAAAAAAAAAAAAAAGAACATTAGTAGGATCCAATGGGACCAACTGGCATGTATAGAGGCGTGTAATGCAAAAGGGCTGTTTTTGGTAGCATCTCTCGCTTACGGCCATACCACCCTGAACACGCCCGATCTCGTCTGATCTTGGAAGCTAAGCAGGGTAGGGTCTGGTTAGTACTTGGATGGGAGACCACCTGGGAATACCAGGTGCTGTAAGCTTTTCTCACTTTTACTTTATACAGGGGGCGCTCCACTTCACGATTAATTTAAATCTATCAATCCCCTTCCATTTTACTATTTTATATATATATATTTTTTTTCTCTCATTCATAAAGGCAGCTTTTAGAAACCGTTTTACTCTAAATACTTCCTGGTAATTCTAGGTGCTGTAAGCTGTTCGTGCCTTTATTCCACCAGGGCGCGATCTTCTCACAAACTTGAAGACTGTCACTCCCCATTCACGTTTTACAACTTATTGTTAATGATAAAGAGACAGCTTTTTACACACAGTTTTAAACAAAGTACTGATATTATTCCTCTTCAACTGACCGCTTTGTTTTCTATGCAAAAACCACTTCGCCACAGAAGACTCGATATTATTGGCATAGCAAGTTCTGCTCTTCTCCTTTCAAAACTTGCTAAAAGCTGTATTTAAAAGAACAGATTGGCCGGGGTAATTCACACCCTTCAATGCCAGCTTAATGTTTAGGTTAGTGGGAATCACAGAGGAATTAGGGATGGAAACTTCTTTGCTGGTGGTAGAAGCGGTCTGGTGAATTTTTAGAGAGAAGAGGCCGTCGATGTTTGAATGTAGAAAATAGGTCTGGCTGCAGCCTGCAGTATGGACTTGTTGGTGTGTGTAGCTCCCAGTGTTCTGACAGCGCGACGTTTTGGGGAAGCATGTGATTCAGCAGCTACCAGTGGGCTTCGTGCGGCGGAGATTTTGTGGCTGTTAGCGGAGTTGATAACAGAGGGTCATTAAGAGAAGCCTGCATGCAGAAGGCAAAGGAGTAATGTTTGCCGGCGGGGGACGTGCGGCGATTAACCTGTGCGGTAGTGAAAAGGAGTTAAAAAGAAGGAAGTGTGCGGATGCGGAAAGAATGGAATAATTGTGGTAGGCTGCCGGCTGAGTAGTTTGGTGAATGTTTGGTGTGGGTCCGGCGCTGCCGATTGGATGGTGGTGCTGCAGTGTGAGTCAGATAAAAAAAAAAAAAAAGCAGGAGTAGGATCCAATGGGACTAACTGGCATGTATAGACGCGTGTAATGCAAAAGGGCTGTTTTTGGTAGCATCTTTCGCTTACGGCCATACCACCCTGAACACGCCCGATCTCGTCTGATCTCGGAAGCTAAGGAGGGTAGGTTCTGGTTAGTACTTGGATGGGAGACCACCTGGGCATACCAGGTGCTGTAAGCTTTTCTCACTTTTACTTTATACAGGGGGCGCTCCACTTCACGATTTATTTAAATCTATCACTCCCCTTCCATTTTACTATTTTATATATATATTTTTTTTTCTCTCATTCATAAAGGCAGCTTTTACACACCGTTTTACTCTAAATACTTCCTGGTAATTCTAGGT
This sequence comes from Brienomyrus brachyistius, assembly GCF_023856365.1. Taxonomy (NCBI): domain Eukaryota; kingdom Metazoa; phylum Chordata; class Actinopteri; order Osteoglossiformes; family Mormyridae; genus Brienomyrus; species Brienomyrus brachyistius. The sequence goes on from NC_064534.1 coordinate 40,131,915, forward strand.
GCTGTAAGCTGTCCGTGCCTTTATTCCACCAGGGCGCGATCTTCTCACAAACTTGAAGACTGTCACTCCCCATTCACGTTTTACAACTTATTGTTAATGATAAAGAGACAGCTTTTTACACACAGTTTTAAACAAAGTACTGATATTATTCCTCTTCAACTGACCGCTTTGTTTTCTATGCAAAAACCACTTCGCCACAGAAGACTCGATATTATTGGCATAGCAAGTTCTGCTCTTCTCCTTTCAAAACTTGCTAAAAGCTGTATTTAAAAGAACAGATTGGCCGGGGTAATTCACACCCTTCAATGCCAGCTTAATGTTTAGGTTAGTGGGAATCACAGAGGAATTAGGGATGGAAACTTCTTTGCTGGTGGTAGAAGCGGTCTGCTGAATTTTTAGAGAGAAGAGGCCGTCGATGTTTGAATGTAGAAAATTGTTCTGGCTGCAGCTTGCAGTATGGACTTGTTGGTGTGTGTAGCTCCCAGTGTTCTGACAGCGCGACGTTTTGGGGAAGCATGTGATTCAGCAGCTACCAGTGGGCTTCGTGCGGTGGAGATTTTGTGGCTGTTAGCGGAGTTGATAACAGAGGGTCGTTAAGAGAAGCCTGCATGCAGTAGGCAAAGGAGTAATGTTTGCCGGCGGGGGACGTGCGGCGATTAACCTGTGCGGTAGTGAAAAGGAGTTAGAGAGAAGGAAGTGTGCGGATGCGGAAAGAATGGAATAATTGTGGTAGGCTGCCGGCTGAGTAGTTTGGTGAATGTTTGGTGTGGGTCCGGCGCTGCCGATTGGATGGTGGGGCTGCAGTGTGAGTCAGATAAAAAAAAAAAAAAAAACAGGAGTAGGATCCAATGGGACTAACTGGCATGTATAGAGGCGTGTAATGCAAAAGGGCTGTTTTTGTTCGCCGCTCTCGCTTATGGCCATACCACCCTGAACACGCCCGATCTCGTCTGATCTCGGAAGCTAAGTGGGGTAGGGTCTTGTTAGTACTTTGATGGGAGACTGCCTGGGAATACCACGTGCTGTAAGCTTTTCTCACTTTTACTTTATACAGGGGGCACTCCACCTCACGATTAATTTAAATCTATCACTCCCCTTCTATTTTACTATTTTTTATATTTCTTTTTTCTCTCATTCATAAAGGCAGCTTTTACACACGTTTTACTCTAAATACTTCCTGGTAATTCTAGGTGCTGTAAGCTGTTCGTGCCTTTATTCCACCAGGGCGCGATCTTCTCACAAACTTGAAGACTGTCACTCCCCATTCACGTTTTACAACTTATTGTTAATGATAAAGAGACAGCTTTTTACACACAGTTTTAAACAAAGTACTGATATTATTCTTCTTCAACTGAGCGCTTTGTTTTCTATGCAAAAACCACTTCGCCACAGAAGACTCGATATTATTGGCATAGCAAGTTCTGCTCTTCTCCTTTCAAAACTTGCTAAAAGCTGTATTTAAAAGAACAGATTGGCCGGGGTAATTCACACCCTTCAATGCCAGCTTAATGTTTAGGTTAGTGGGAATCACAGAGGAATTAGGGATGGAAACTTCTTTGCTGGTGGTAGAAGCGGTCTGGTGAATTTTTAGAGAGAAGAGGCCGTCGATGTTTGAATGTAGAAAATTGTTCTGGCTGCAGCCTGCAGTATGGACTTGTTGGTGTGTGTAGCTCCCAGTGTTCTGACAGCGCGACGTTTTGGGGAAGCATGTGATTCAGCAGCTACCAGTGGGCTTCGTGCGGCGGAGATTTTGTGGCTGTTAGCGGAGTTGATAACAGAGGGTCGTTAAGAGAAGCCTGCATGCAGTAGGCAAAGGAGTAATGTTTGCCGGCGGGGGACGTGCGGCGATTAACCTGTGCGGTAGTGAAAAGGAGTTAAAAAGAAGGAAGTGTGCGGATGCGGAAAGAATGGAATAATTGTGGTAGGCTGCCGGCTGAGTAGTTTGGTGAATGTTTGGTGTGGGTCCGGCGCTGCCGATTGGATGGTGGGGCTGCAGTGTGAGTCAGATAAAAAAAAAAAAAAGAACATTAGTAGGATCCAATGGGACCAACTGGCATGTATAGAGGCGTGTAATGCAAAAGGGCTGTTTTTGGTAGCATCTCTCGCTTACGGCCATACCACCCTGAACACGCCCGATCTCGTCTGATCTTGGAAGCTAAGCAGGGTAGGGTCTGGTTAGTACTTGGATGGGAGACCACCTGGGAATACCAGGTGCTGTAAGCTTTTCTCACTTTTACTTTATACAGGGGGCGCTCCACTTCACGATTAATTTAAATCTATCAATCCCCTTCCATTTTACTATTTTATATATATATATTTTTTTTCTCTCATTCATAAAGGCAGCTTTTAGAAACCGTTTTACTCTAAATACTTCCTGGTAATTCTAGGTGCTGTAAGCTGTTCGTGCCTTTATTCCACCAGGGCGCGATCTTCTCACAAACTTGAAGACTGTCACTCCCCATTCACGTTTTACAACTTATTGTTGATGATAAAGAGACAGCTTTTTACACACAGTTTTAAACAAAGTACTGATATTATTCCTCTTCAACTGACCGCTTTGTTTTCTATGCAAAAACCACTTCGCCACAGAAGACTCGATATTATTGGCATAGCAAGTTCTGCTCTTCTCCTTTCAAAACTTGCTAAAAGCTGTATTTAAAAGAACAGATTGGCCAGGGTAATTCACACCCTTCAATGCCAGCTTAATGTTTAGGTTAGTGGGAATCACAGAGGAATTAGGGATGGAAACTTCTTTGCTGGTGGTAGAAGCGGTCTGCTGAATTTTTAGAGAGAAGAGGCCGTCGATGTTTGAATGTAGAAAATTGTTCTGGCTGCAGCTTGCAGTATGGACTTGTTGGTGTGTGTAGCTCCCAGTGTTCTGACAGCGCGACGTTTTGGGGAAGCATGTGATTCAGCAGCTACCAGTGGGCTTCGTGCGGCGGAGATTTTGTGGCTGTTAGCGGAGTTGATAACAGAGGGTCGTTAAGAGAAGCCTGCATGCAGTAGGCAAAGGAGTAATGTTTGCCGGCGGGGGACGTGCGGCGATTAACCTGTGCGGTAGTGAAAAGGAGTTAAAGAGAAGGAAGTGTGCGGATGCGGAAAGAATGGAATAATTGTGGTAGGCTGCCGGCTGAGTAGTTTGGTGAATGTTTGGTGTGGGTCCGGCGCTGCCGATTGGATGGTGGGGCTGCAGTGTGAGTCAGATAAAAAAAAAAAAAAAAACAGGAGTAGGATCCAATGGGACTAACTGGCATGTATAGAGGCGTGTAATGCAAAAGGGCTGTTTTTGTTCGCCGCTCTCGCTTATGGCCATACCACCCTGAACACGCCCGATCTCGTCTGATCTCGGAAGCTAAGTGGGGTAGGGTCTTGTTAGTACTTGGATGGGAGACTGCCTGAGAATACCACGTGCTGTAAGCTTTTCTCACTTTTACTTTATACAGGGGGCACTCCACCTCACGATTAATTTAAATCTATCACTCCCCTTCTATTTTACTATTTTTTATATTTCTTTTTTCTCTCATTCATAAAGGCAGCTTTTACACACGTTTTACTCTAAATACTTCCTGGTAATTCTAGGTGCTGTAAGCTGTTCGTGCCTTTATTCCACCAGGGCGCGATCTTCTCACAAACTTGAAGACTGTCACTCCCCATTCACGTTTTACAACTTATTGTTAATGATAAAGAGACAGCTTTTTACACACAGTTTTAAACAAAGTACTGATATTATTCCTCTTCAACTGACCGCTTTGTTTTCTATGCAAAAACCACTTCGCCACAGAAGACTCGATATTATTGGCATAGCAAGTTCTGCTCTTCTCCTTTCAAAACTTGCTAAAAGCTGTATTTAAAAGAACAGATTGGCCGGGGTAATTCACACCCTTCAATGCCAGCTTAATGTTTAGGTTAGTGGGAATCACAGAGGAATTAGGGATGGAAACTTCTTTGCTGGTGGTAGAAGCGGTCTGGTGAATTTTTAGAGAGAAGAGGCCGTCGATGTTTGAATGTAGAAAATAGGTCTGGCTGCAGCCTGCAGTATGGACTTGTTGGTGTGTGTAGCTCCCAGTGTTCTGACAGCGCGACGTTTTGGGGAAGCATGTGATTCAGCAGCTACCAGTGGGCTTCGTGCGGCGGAGATTTTGTGGCTGTTAGCGGAGTTGATAACAGAGGGTCATTAAGAGAAGCCTGCATGCAGAAGGCAAAGGAGTAATGTTTGCCGGCGGGGGACGTGCGGCGATTAACCTGTGCGGTAGTGAAAAGGAGTTAAAAAGAAGGAAGTGTGCGGATGCGGAAAGAATGGAATAATTGTGGTAGGCTGCCGGCTGAGTAGTTTGGTGCATGTTTGGTGTGGGTCCGGCGCTGCCGATTGGATGGTGGTGCTGCAGTGTGAGTCAGATAAAAAAAAAAAAAAGCAGGAGTAGGATCCAATGGGACTAACTGGCATGTATAGACGCGTGTAATGCAAAAGGGCTGTTTTTGGTGGCATCTTTCGCTTACGGCCATACCACCCTGAACACGCCCGATCTCGTCTGATCTCGTAAGCTAAGGAGGGTAGGTTCTGGTTAGTACTTGGATGGGAGACCACCTGGGAATACCAGGTGCTGTAAGCTTTTCTCACTTTTACTTTATACAGGGGGCGCTCCACTTCACGATTAATTTAAATCTATCACTCCCCTTCTATTTTACTATTTTATATATTTCTTTTTTCTCTCATTCATAAAGGCAGCTTTTACACACGTTTTACTCTAAATACTGCCTGGTAATTCTAGGTGCTGTAAGCTGTTCGTGCCTTTATTCCACCAGGGCGCGATCTTCTCACAAACTTGAAGACTGTCACTCCCAATTCACATTTTACAACTTATTGTTAATGATAAAGAGACAGCTTTTTACACACAGTTTTAAACAAAGTACTGATATTATTCCTCTTCAACTGACCGCTTTGTTTTCTATGCAAAAACCACTTCGCCACAGAAGACTCGATATTATTGGCATAGCAAGTTCTGCTCTTCTCCTTTCAAAACTTGCTAAAAGCTGTATTTAAAAGAACAGATTGGCCGGGGTAATTCACACCCTTCAATGCCAGCTTAATGTTTAGGTTAGTTGGAATCACAGAGGAATTAGGGATGGAAACTTCTTTGCTGGTGCTAGAAGCGGTCTGGTGAATTTTTAGAGAGAAGAGGCCGTCGATGTTTGAATGTAGAAAATAGTTCTGGCTGCAGCCTGCAGTATGGACTTGTTGGTGTGTGTAGCTCCCAGTGTTCTGACAGCGCGACGTTTTGGGGAAGCATGTGATTCAGCAGCTACCAGTGGGCTTCGTGCGGCGGAGATTTTGTGGCTGTTAGCGGAGTTGATAACAGAGGGTCGTTAAGAGAAGCCTACATGCAGTAGGCAAAGGAGTAATGTTTGCTGGCGGGGGACGTGCGGCGATTAACCTGTGCGGTAGTGAAAAGGAGTTAAAAAGAAGGAAGTGTGCGGATGCGGAAAGAATGGAATAATTGTGGTAGGCTGCCGGCTGAGTAGTTTGGTGAATGTTTGGTGTGGGTCCGGCGCTGCCGATTGGATGGTGGGGCTGCAGTGTGAGTCAGATAAAAAAAAAAAAAACAGGAGTAGGATCCAATGGGACTAACTGGCATGTATAGACGCGTGTAATGCAAAAGGGCTGTTTTTGGTAGCGTCTCTCGCTTATGACCATACCACCCTGAACACGCCCGATCTCATCCGATCTCGGAAACCAAGCAGGGTAGGGTCTGGTTAGTACTTGGATGGGAGACCTCTTGGGAATACCAGGTGCTGTAAGCTTTTCTCACTTTTACTTTATACAGGGGGCACTCCACTTCACGATTAATTTAAATCTATCACTCCCCTTACGTTTTACTATTTTATATATATATATTTTTTTTCTCTCATTCATAAAGGCAGCTTTTACACACCGTTTTACTCTAAATACTGCCTGGTAATTCTAGGTGCTGTAAGCTGTTCGTGCCTTTATTCTACCTGGGCGCGATCTTCTCACAAACTTGAAGACTGTCACTCCCCATTCACGTTTTACAACTTATTGTTAATGATAAAGAGACAGCTTTTTACACACAGTTTTAAACAAAGTACTGATATAATTCCTCTTCAACTCACCGCTTTGTTTTCTATGCAAAAACCACTTCACCACAAAAGACTCGATATTATTGGCATAGCAAGGTCTGCTCTTCTCCTCCTTTCAAAACTTGCTAAAAGCTGTATTTAAAAGAGCAGGTTGGCCATGGTAATTCACACACTTCAATGCCAGCTTAATGTTTAGGTTAGTGGGAATCACAGAGGAATTAGGGATGGAAACTTCTTTGCTGGTGGTAGAAGCGGTCTGGTGAATTTTTAGAGAGAAGAGGCCGTCGATGTTTGAATGTAGAAAATTGTTCTGGCTGCAGCCTGCAGTATGGACTTGTTCGTGTGTGTAGCTCCCAGTGATCTGACAGCGCGACGTTTTGGGGAAGCATGTGATTCAGCAGCTACTAGTGGGCTTCGTGCGGCGGAGATTTTGTGGCTGTTAGCTGAGTTGATAGCAGTGGGTCGTTAAGAGAAGCCTGCATGCGGTAGGCAAATGAGTAATGTTTGCCGGCGGGGGACGTGCGGCGATTAACCTGTGAGGTAGTGAAAAGGACTTAAAGAGAAGGAAGTGTGCGGATGCGGAAAGAATGGAATAATTGTGGTAGGCTGCCGGCTGAGTAGTTTGGTGAATGTTTGGTGTGGGTCCGGCGCTGCCGATTGGATGGTGGGGCTGCAGTGTGAGTCAGATAAAAAAAAAAAAGAACATTAGTAGGATCCAATGGGACCAACTGGCATGTATAGAGGCGTGTAATGCAAAAGGGCTGTTTTTGGTAGCATCTCTCGCTTACGGCCGTACCACCCTGAACGCGCCCGATCTCGTCTGATCTCGGAAGCTAAGCAGGGTAGGGTCTGGTTAGTGTTTGGATGGGAGACCTCCTGGGTATACCAGGTGCTGTAAGCTTTTCTCACTTTTACTTTATACAGGGGGCGCTCCACTTCACAAATAATTTAAATCTAGCACTCCCCTTCCATTTTACTATTTTATATATATATATTTTTTCTCTCTTTCATAAAGCCAGCTTTTAGAAACCGTTTTACTCTAAATACTTCCTGGTAATTCTAGGTGCTGTAAGCTGTTCGTGCCTTTATTCCACCAGGGCGCGATCTTCTCACAAACTTGAAGACTGTCACTCCCCATTCACGTTTTACAACTTATTGTTAATGATAAAGAGACAGCTTTTTACACACAGTTTTAAACAAAGTACTGATATTATTCCTCTTCAACTGACCGCTTTGTTTTCTATGCAAAAACCACTTCGCCACAGAAGACTCGATATTATTGGCATAGCAAGCTCTGCTCTTCTCCTTTCAAAACTTGCTAAAAGCTGTATTTAAAAGAACAGATTGGCCGGGGTAATTCACACCCTTCAATGCCAGCTTAATGTTTAGGTTAGTGGGAATCACAGAGGAATTAGGGATGGAAACTTCTTTGCTGGTGGTAGAAGCGGTCTGGTGAATTTTTAGAGAGAAGAGGCCGTCGATGTTTGAATGTAGAAAATTGTTCTGGCTGCAGCCTGCAGTATGGACTTGTTGGTGTGTGTAGCTCCCAGTGTTCTGACAGTGCGACGTTTTGGGGAAGCATGTGATTCAGCAGCTACCAGTGGGCTTCGTGCGGCGGAGATTTTGTGGCTGTTAGCGGAGTTGATAACAGAGGGTCGTTAAGAGAAGCCTGCATGCAGTAGGCAAAGGAGTAATGTTTGCCGGCGGGGGACGTGCGGCGATTAACCTGTGCGGTAGTGAAAAGGAGTTAAAGAGAAGGAAGTGTGCGGATGCGGAAAAAATGGAATAATTGTGGTAGGCTGCCGGCTGAGTAGTTTGGTGAATGTTTGGTGTGGGTCCGGCGCTGCCGATTGGATGGTGGGGCTGCAGTGTGAGTCAGATAAAAAAAAAAAAAAAAAAACATTAGTAGGATCCAATGGGACCAACTGGCATGTATAGAGGCGTGTAATGCAAAAGGGCTGTTTTTGGTAGCGTCTCTCGCTTATGGCCATACCACCCTGAACACGTCTGATCTCGGAAGCTAAGCGGGGTAGGGTCTGGTTAGTACTTGGATGGGAGACTGCCTGGGAATACCACGTGCTGAAAGCTTTTCTCACTTTTACTTTATACAGGGGGCACTCCACCTCACGATTAATTTAAATCTATCACTCCCCTTCCGTTTTACTATTTTATATATTTCTTTTTTCTCTCATTCATAAAGGCAGCTTTTACACACGTTTTACTCTAAATACTGCCTGGTAATTCTAGGTGCTGTAAGCTGTTCGTGCCTTTATTCCACCAGGGCGCGATCTTCTCACAAACTTGAAGACTGTCACTCCCCATTCACGTTTTACAACTTATTGTTAATGATAAAGAGACAGCTTTTTACACACAGTTTTAAACAAAGTACTGATATTATTCCTCTTCAACTGACCGCTTTGTTTTCTATGCAAAAACCACTTCGCCACAGAAGACTCGATATTATTGGCATAGCAAGTTCTGCTCTTCTCCTTTCAAAACTTGCTAAAAGCTGTATTTAAAAGAACAGATTGGCCGGGGTAATTCAAACCCTTCAATGCCAGCTTAATGTTTAGGTTAGTGGGAATCACAGAGGAATTAGGGATGGAAACTTCTTTGCTGGTGGTAGAAGCGGTCTGGTGAATTTTTAGAGAGAAGAGGCCGTCGATGTTTGGATGTAGAAAATTGTTCTGGCTGCAGCCTGCAGTATGGACTTGTTGGTGTGTGTAGCTCCCAATGTTCTGACAGCGCAACGTTTTGGGGAAGCATGTGATTCAACAGCTACCAGTGGGCTTCGTGCGGCGGAGATTTTGTGGCTGTTAGCGGAGTTGATTACAGAGGGTCGTTAAGAGAAGCCTGCATGCGGTAGGCAAATGAGTAATGTTTGCCGGCGGGGGACGTGCGGCGATTAACCTGTGCGGTAGTGAAAAGGAGTTAAAGAGAAGGAAGTGTGCGGATGCGGAAAGAATGGAATAATTGTGGTAGGCTGCCGGCTGAGTAGTTTGGTGAATGTTTGGTGTGGGTCCGGCGCTGCCGATTGGATGGTGGTGCTGCAGTGTGAGTCAGATAAAAAAAAAAAAAAAAACCAGGAGTAGGATCCAATGGGACCAACTGGCATGTATAGAGGCGTGTAATGCAAAAGGGCTGTTTTTGGTAGCGTCTCTCGCTTACGGCCATACCACCCTGAACACGCCCGATCTCGTCTGATCTCGGAAGCTAAGCAGGGTAGGGTCTGGTTAGTACTTGGATGGGAGACCACCTGGGAATACCAGGTGCTGTAAGCTTTTCTCACTTTTACTTTATACAGGGGGCGCTCCACTTCACGATTAATTTAAATCTATCACTCCCCTTCCATTTTACTATTTTATATATATATTTTTATTTTCTCTCTTTCATAAAGGCAGCTTTTACACACCGTTTTAGTCTAAATACTGCCTGGTAATTCTAGGTGCTGTAAGCTCTTCGTGCCTTTATTCCACCAGGGCGCGATCTTCTCACAAACTTGAAAACTGTCACTCCCCATTCACGTTTTACAACTTATTGTTAATGATAAAGAGACAGCTTTTTACACACAGTTTTAAAGAAAGTACTGATATTATTCCTCTTCAACTGACCGCTTTGTTTTCTATGCAAAAACCACTTCGCCACAGAAGACTCGATATTATTGGCATAGCAAGTTCTGCTCTTCTCCTTTCAAAACTTGCTAAAAGCTGTATTTAAAAGAACAGATTGGCCGGGGTAATTCACACCCTTCAATGCCAGCTTAATGTTTAGGTTAGTGGGAGTCACAGAGGAATTAGGGATGGAAACTTCTTTGCTGGTGGTAGAAGCGGTCTGGTGAATTTTTAGAGAGAAGAGGCCGTCGATGTTTGAATATAGAAAATTGTTCTGGCTGCAGCCTGCAGTATGGACTTGTTGGTGTGTGTAGCTCCCAGTGTTCTGACAGCGCGACGTTTTGGGGAAGCATGTGATTCAGCAGCTACCAGTGGGCTTCGTGCGGCGGAGATTTTGTGGCTGTTAGCGGAGTTGATAACAGAGGGTCGTTAAGAGAAGCCTGCATGCAGTAGGCAAAGGAGTAATGTTTGCCGGCGGGGGACGTGCGGCGATTAACCTGTGCGGTAGTGAAAAGGAGTTAAAGAGAAGGAAGTGTGCGGATGCGGAAAGAATGGAATAATTGTGGTAGGCTGCCGGCTGAGTAGTTTGGTGAATGTTTGGTGTGGGTCCGGCGCTGCCGATTGGATGGTGGTGCTGCAGTGTGAGTCAGATAAAAAAAAAAAAAAGCAGGAGTAGGATCCAATGGGACTAACTGGCATGTATAGACGCGTGTAATGCAAAAGGGCTGTTTTTGGTGGCATCTTTCGCTTACGGCCATACCACCCTGAACACGCCCGATCTCGTCTGATCTCGTAAGCTAAGGAGGGTAGGTTCTGGTTAGTACTTGGATGGGAGACCACCTGGGAATACCAGGTGCTGTAAGCTTTTCTCACTTTTACTTTATACAGGGGGCGCTCCACTTCACGATTAATTTAAATCTATCACTCCCCTTCTATTTTACTATTTTATATATTTCTTTTTTCTCTCATTCATAAAGGCAGCTTTTACACACGTTTTACTCTAAATACTGCCTGGTAATTCTAGGTGCTGTAAGCTGTTCGTGCCTTTATTCCACCAGGGCGCGATCTTCTCACAAACTTGAAGACTGTCACTCCCAATTCACATTTTACAACTTATTGTTAATGATAAAGAGACAGCTTTTTACACACAGTTTTAAACAAAGTACTGATATTATTCCTCTTCAACTGACCGCTTTGTTTTCTATGCAAAAACCACTTCGCCACAGAAGACTCGATATTATTGGCATAGCAAGTTCTGCTCTTCTCCTTTCAAAACTTGCTAAAAGCTGTATTTAAAAGAACAGATTGGCCGGGGTAATTCACACCCTTCAATGCCAGCTTAATGTTTAGGTTAGTTGGAATCACAGAGGAATTAGGGATGGAAACTTCTTTGCTGGTGCTAGAAGCGGTCTGGTGAATTTTTAGAGAGAAGAGGCCGTCGATGTTTGAATGTAGAAAATAGTTCTGGCTGCAGCCTGCAGTATGGACTTGTTGGTGTGTGTAGCTCCCAGTGTTCTGACAGCGCGACGTTTTGGGGAAGCATGTGATTCAGCAGCTACCAGTGGGCTTCGTGCGGCGGAGATTTTGTGGCTGTTAGCGGAGTTGATAACAGAGGGTCGTTAAGAGAAGCCTACATGCAGTAGGCAAAGGAGTAATGTTTGCTGGCGGGGGACGTGCGGCGATTAACCTGTGCGGTAGTGAAAAGGAGTTAAAAAGAAGGAAGTGTGCGGATGCGGAAAGAATGGAATAATTGTGGTAGGCTGCCGGCTGAGTAGTTTGGTGAATGTTTGGTGTGGGTCCGGCGCTGCCGATTGGATGGTGGGGCTGCAGTGTGAGTCAGATAAAAAAAAAAAAAACAGGAGTAGGATCCAATGGGACTAACTGGCATGTATAGACGCGTGTAATGCAAAAGGGCTGTTTTTGGTAGCGTCTCTCGCTTATGACCATACCACCCTGAACACGCCCGATCTCATCCGATCTCGGAAACCAAGCAGGGTAGGGTCTGGTTAGTACTTGGATGGGAGACCTCTTGGGAATACCAGGTGCTGTAAGCTTTTCTCACTTTTACTTTATACAGGGGGCACTCCACTTCACGATTAATTTAAATCTATCACTCCCCTTACGTTTTACTATTTTATATATATATATTTTTTTTCTCTCATTCATAAAGGCAGCTTTTACACACCGTTTTACTCTAAATACTGCCTGGTAATTCTAGGTGCTGTAAGCTGTTCGTGCCTTTATTCTACCTGGGCGCGATCTTCTCACAAACTTGAAGACTGTCACTCCCCATTCACGTTTTACAACTTATTGTTAATGATAAAGAGACAGCTTTTTACACACAGTTTTAAACAAAGTACTGATATAATTCCTCTTCAACTCACCGCTTTGTTTTCTATGCAAAAACCACTTCACCACAAAAGACTCGATATTATTGGCATAGCAAGGTCTGCTCTTCTCCTCCTTTCAAAACTTGCTAAAAGCTGTATTTAAAAGAGCAGGTTGGCCATGGTAATTCACACACTTCAATGCCAGCTTAATGTTTAGGTTAGTGGGAATCACAGAGGAATTAGGGATGGAAACTTCTTTGCTGGTGGTAGAAGCGGTCTGGTGAATTTTTAGAGAGAAGAGGCCGTCGATGTTTGAATGTAGAAAATTGTTCTGGCTGCAGCCTGCAGTATGGACTTGTTCGTGTGTGTAGCTCCCAGTGATCTGACAGCGCGACGTTTTGGGGAAGCATGTGATTCAGCAGCTACTAGTGGGCTTCGTGCGGCGGAGATTTTGTGGCTGTTAGCTGAGTTGATAGCAGTGGGTCGTTAAGAGAAGCCTGCATGCGGTAGGCAAATGAGTAATGTTTGCCGGCGGGGGACGTGCGGCGATTAACCTGTGAGGTAGTGAAAAGGACTTAAAGAGAAGGAAGTGTGCGGATGCGGAAAGAATGGAATAATTGTGGTAGGCTGCCGGCTGAGTAGTTTGGTGAATGTTTGGTGTGGGTCCGGCGCTGCCGATTGGATGGTGGGGCTGCAGTGTGAGTCAGATAAAAAAAAAAAAGAACATTAGTAGGATCCAATGGGACCAACTGGCATGTATAGAGGCGTGTAATGCAAAAGGGCTGTTTTTGGTAGCATCTCTCGCTTACGGCCGTACCACCCTGAACGCGCCCGATCTCGTCTGATCTCGGAAGCTAAGCAGGGTAGGGTCTGGTTAGTGTTTGGATGGGAGACCTCCTGGGTATACCAGGTGCTGTAAGCTTTTCTCACTTTTACTTTATACAGGGGGCGCTCCACTTCACAAATAATTTAAATCTAGCACTCCCCTTCCATTTTACTATTTTATATATATATATTTTTTCTCTCTTTCATAAAGCCAGCTTTTAGAAACCGTTTTACTCTAAATACTTCCTGGTAATTCTAGGTGCTGTAAGCTGTTCGTGCCTTTATTCCACCAGGGCGCGATCTTCTCACAAACTTGAAGACTGTCACTCCCCATTCACGTTTTACAACTTATTGTTAATGATAAAGAGACAGCTTTTTACACACAGTTTTAAACAAAGTACTGATATTATTCCTCTTCAACTGACCGCTTTGTTTTCTATGCAAAAACCACTTCGCCACAGAAGACTCGATATTATTGGCATAGCAAGCTCTGCTCTTCTCCTTTCAAAACTTGCTAAAAGCTGTATTTAAAAGAACAGATTGGCCGGGGTAATTCACACCCTTCAATGCCAGCTTAATGTTTAGGTTAGTGGGAATCACAGAGGAATTAGGGATGGAAACTTCTTTGCTGGTGGTAGAAGCGGTCTGGTGAATTTTTAGAGAGAAGAGGCCGTCGATGTTTGAATGTAGAAAATTGTTCTGGCTGCAGCCTGCAGTATGGACTTGTTGGTGTGTGTAGCTCCCAGTGTTCTGACAGTGCGACGTTTTGGGGAAGCATGTGATTCAGCAGCTACCAGTGGGCTTCGTGCGGCGGAGATTTTGTGGCTGTTAGCGGAGTTGATAACAGAGGGTCGTTAAGAGAAGCCTGCATGCAGTAGGCAAAGGAGTAATGTTTGCCGGCGGGGGACGTGCGGCGATTAACCTGTGCGGTAGTGAAAAGGAGTTAAAGAGAAGGAAGTGTGCGGATGCGGAAAAAATGGAATAATTGTGGTAGGCTGCCGGCTGAGTAGTTTGGTGAATGTTTGGTGTGGGTCCGGCGCTGCCGATTGGATGGTGGGGCTGCAGTGTGAGTCAGATAAAAAAAAAAAAAAAAAAACATTAGTAGGATCCAATGGGACCAACTGGCATGTATAGAGGCGTGTAATGCAAAAGGGCTGTTTTTGGTAGCGTCTCTCGCTTATGGCCATACCACCCTGAACACGTCTGATCTCGGAAGCTAAGCGGGGTAGGGTCTGGTTAGTACTTGGATGGGAGACTGCCTGGGAATACCACGTGCTGAAAGCTTTTCTCACTTTTACTTTATACAGGGGGCACTCCACCTCACGATTAATTTAAATCTATCACTCCCCTTCCGTTTTACTATTTTATATATTTCTTTTTTCTCTCATTCATAAAGGCAGCTTTTACACACGTTTTACTCTAAATACTGCCTGGTAATTCTAGGTGCTGTAAGCTGTTCGTGCCTTTATTCCACCAGGGCGCGATCTTCTCACAAACTTGAAGACTGTCACTCCCCATTCACGTTTTACAACTTATTGTTAATGATAAAGAGACAGCTTTTTACACACAGTTTTAAACAAAGTACTGATATTATTCCTCTTCAACTGACCGCTTTGTTTTCTATGCAAAAACCACTTCGCCACAGAAGACTCGATATTATTGGCATAGCAAGTTCTGCTCTTCTCCTTTCAAAACTTGCTAAAAGCTGTATTTAAAAGAACAGATTGGCCGGGGTAATTCAAACCCTTCAATGCCAGCTTAATGTTTAGGTTAGTGGGAATCACAGAGGAATTAGGGATGGAAACTTCTTTGCTGGTGGTAGAAGCGGTCTGGTGAATTTTTAGAGAGAAGAGGCCGTCGATGTTTGGATGTAGAAAATTGTTCTGGCTGCAGCCTGCAGTATGGACTTGTTGGTGTGTGTAGCTCCCAATGTTCTGACAGCGCAACGTTTTGGGGAAGCATGTGATTCAACAGCTACCAGTGGGCTTCGTGCGGCGGAGATTTTGTGGCTGTTAGCGGAGTTGATTACAGAGGGTCGTTAAGAGAAGCCTGCATGCGGTAGGCAAATGAGTAATGTTTGCCGGCGGGGGACGTGCGGCGATTAACCTGTGCGGTAGTGAAAAGGAGTTAAAGAGAAGGAAGTGTGCGGATGCGGAAAGAATGGAATAATTGTGGTAGGCTGCCGGCTGAGTAGTTTGGTGAATGTTTGGTGTGGGTCCGGCGCTGCCGATTGGATGGTGGTGCTGCAGTGTGAGTCAGATAAAAAAAAAAAAAAAAACCAGGAGTAGGATCCAATGGGACCAACTGGCATGTATAGAGGCGTGTAATGCAAAAGGGCTGTTTTTGGTAGCGTCTCTCGCTTACGGCCATACCACCCTGAACACGCCCGATCTCGTCTGATCTCGGAAGCTAAGCAGGGTAGGGTCTGGTTAGTACTTGGATGGGAGACCACCTGGGAATACCAGGTGCTGTAAGCTTTTCTCACTTTTACTTTATACAGGGGGCGCTCCACTTCACGATTAATTTAAATCTATCACTCCCCTTCCATTTTACTATTTTATATATATATTTTTATTTTCTCTCTTTCATAAAGGCAGCTTTTACACACCGTTTTAGTCTAAATACTGCCTGGTAATTCTAGGTGCTGTAAGCTCTTCGTGCCTTTATTCCACCAGGGCGCGATCTTCTCACAAACTTGAAAACTGTCACTCCCCATTCACGTTTTACAACTTATTGTTAATGATAAAGAGACAGCTTTTTACACACAGTTTTAAAGAAAGTACTGATATTATTCCTCTTCAACTGACCGCTTTGTTTTCTATGCAAAAACCACTTCGCCACAGAAGACTCGATATTATTGGCATAGCAAGTTCTGCTCTTCTCCTTTCAAAACTTGCTAAAAGCTGTATTTAAAAGAACAGATTGGCCGGGGTAATTCACACCCTTCAATGCCAGCTTAATGTTTAGGTTAGTGGGAGTCACAGAGGAATTAGGGATGGAAACTTCTTTGCTGGTGGTAGAAGCGGTCTGGTGAATTTTTAGAGAGAAGAGGCCGTCGATGTTTGAATATAGAAAATTGTTCTGGCTGCAGCCTGCAGTATGGACTTGTTGGTGTGTGTAGCTCCCAGTGTTCTGACAGCGCGACGTTTTGGGGAAGCATGTGATTCAGCAGCTACCAGTGGGCTTCGTGCGGCGGAGATTTTGTGGCTGTTAGCGGAGTTGATAACAGAGGGTCGTTAAGAGAAGCCTGCATGCAGTAGGCAAAGGAGTAATGTTTGCCGGCGGGGGACGTGCGGCGATTAACCTGTGCGGTAGTGAAAAGGAGTTAAAGAGAAGGAAGTGTGCGGATGCGGAAAGAATGGAATAATTGTGGTAGGCTGCCGGCTGAGTAGTTTGGTGAATGTTTGGTGTGGGTCCGGCGTTGCCGATTGGATGGTGGGGCTGCAGTGTGAGTCAGATAAAAAAAAAAAAAAAAACCAGGAGTAGGATCCAATGGGACCAACTGGCATGTATAGAGGCGTGTAATGCAAAAGGGCTGTTTTTGGTAGCGTCTCTCGCTTATGGCCATACCACCCTGAACACGCCCGATCTCGTCTGATCTTGGAAGCTAAGCAGGGTAGGGTCTGGTTAGTACTTGGATGGGAGACCACCTGGGAATCGCAGGTTCTGTAAGCTTTTCTCACTTTTACTTTATACAGGGGGCGCTCCACTTCACGATTAATTTAAATCTATCACTCCCCTTCCATTTTACTATTTTATATATATATATATATATTTTTCTCTCATTCATAAAGCCAGCTTTTACACACCGTTTTACTCTAAATACTTCCTGGTAATTCTAGGTGCTGTAAGCTGTTCGTGCCTTTATTCCACCAGGGCGCGATCTTCTCACAAACTTGAAAACTGTCACTCCCCATTCACGTTTTACAACTTATTGTTAATGATAAAGAGACAGCTTTTTACACACAGTTTTAAACAAAGTACTGATATTATTCCTCTTCAACTGACCGCTTTGTTTTCTATGCAAAAACCACTTCGCCACAGAAGACTCGATATTATTGGCATAGCAAGTTCTGCTCTTCTCCTTTCAAAACTTGCTAAAAGCTGTATTTAAAAGAACAGATTGGCCGGGGTAATTCACACCCTTCAATGCCAGCTTAATGTTTAGGTTAGTGGGAGTCACAGAGAAATTAGGGATGGAAACTTCTTTGCTGGTGGTAGAAGCGGTCTGGTGAATTTTTAGAGAGAAGAGGCCGTCGATGTTTGAATATAGAAAATTGTTCTGGCTGCAGCCTGCAGTATGGACTTGTTGGTGTGTGTAGCTCCCAGTGTTCTGACAGCGCGACGTTTTGGGGAAGCATGTGATTCAGCAGCTACCAGTGGGCTTCGTGCGGCGGAGATTTTGTGGCTGTTAGCGGAGTTGATAACAGAGGGTCGTTAAGAGAAGCCTGCATGCAGTAGGCAAAGGAGTAATGTTTGCCGGCGGGGGACGTGCGGCGATTAACCTGTGCGGTAGTGAAAAGGAGTTAAAAAGAAGGAAGTGTGCGGATGCGGAAAGAATGGAATAATTGTGGTAGGCTGCCGGCTGAGTAGTTTGGTGAATGTTTGGTGTGGGTCCGGCGCTGCCGATTGGATGGTGGGGCTGCAGTGTGAGTCAGATAAAAAAAAAAAAAAGAACATTAGTAGGATCCAATGGGACCAACTGGCATGTATAGAGGCGTGTAATGCAAAAGGGCTGTTTTTGGTAGCATCTCTCGCTTACGGCCATACCACCCTGAACACGCCCGATCTCGTCTGATCTCGGAAGCTAAACAGGGTAGGGTCTGGTTAGTACTTGGATGGGAGACCACCTGGGAATACCAGGTGCTGTAAGCTTTTCTCACTTTTACTTTATACAGGGGGCGCTCCACTTCACGATTAATTTAAATCTATCACTCCCCTTCCATTTTACTATTTTATATATATATTTTTTTTTTTCTCTCATTCATAAAGGCAGCTTTTAGAAACCGTTTTACTCTAAATACTTCCTGGTAATTCTAGGTGCTGTAAGCTGTTCGTGCCTTTATTCCACCAGGGCGCGATCTTCTCACAAACTTGAAGACTGTCACTCCCCATTCACGTTTTACAACTTATTGTTAATGATAAAGAGACAGCTTTTTACACACAGTTTTAAACAAAGTACTGATATTATTCCTCTTCAACTCACCGCTTTGTTATCTATGCAAAAACCACTTCGCCACAAAAGACTCAATATTATTGGCATAGCAAGTTCTGCTCTTCTCCTTTCAAAACTTGCTAAAAGCTGTATTTAAAAGAACAGATTGGCCGGGGTAATTCACACCCTTCAATGCCAGCTTAATGTTTAGGTTAGTGGGAATCACAGAGGAATTAGGGATGGAAACTTCTTTGCTGGTGGTAGAAGCGGTCTGGTGAATTTTTAGAGAGAAGAGGCCGTCGATGTTTGAATGTAGAAAATTGTTCTGGCTGCAGCCTGCAGTATGGACTTGTTGGTGTGTGTAGCTCCCAGTGTTCTGACAGCGCGACGTTTTGGGGAAGCATGTGATTCAGCAGCTACCAGTGGGCTTCGTGCGGCGGAGATTTTGTGGCTGTTAGCGGAGTTGATAACAGAGGGTCGTTAAGAGAAGCCTACATGCAGTAGGCAAAGGAGTAATGTTTGCCGGCGGGGGACGTGCGGCGATTAACCTGTGCGGTAGTGAAAAGGAGTTAAAAAGAAGGAAGTGTGCGGATGCGGAAAGAATGGAATAATTGTGGTAGGCTGCCGGCTGAGTAGTTTGGTGAATGTTTGGTGTGGGACCGGCGCTGCCGATTGGATGGTGGGGCTGCAGTGTGAGTCAGATAAAAAAAAAAAAAAAACAGGAGTAGGATCCAATGGGACTAACTGGCATGTATAGACGCGTGTAATGCAAAAGGGCTGTTTTTGGTAGCATCTCTTGCTTACGGCCATACCACCCTGAACACGCCCGATCTCGTCTGATCTCGGAAGCTAAGCAGGGTAGGGTCTGGTTAGTACTTGGATGGGAGACCTCCTGGGAATACCAGGTGCTGTAAGCCTTTCTTCCTTTTACTTTATACAGGGGGCGCTCCACTTCACGATTAATTTAAATCTATCACTCCCCTTCCATTTTACTATTTTATATATATATATATTTTTTTTTTCTCTCATTCCTAAAGGCAGCTTTTAGAAACCGTTTTACTCTAAATACTTCCTGGTAATTCTAGGTGCTGTAAGCTGTTCGTGCCTTTATTCCACCAGGGCGCGATCTTCTCACAAACTTGAAGACTGTCACTCCCCATTCACGTTTTACAACTTATTGTTAATGATAAAGAGACAGCTTTTTACACACAGTTTTAAACAAAGTACTGATATTATTCCTCTTCAACTCACCGCTTTGTTTTCTATGCAAAAACCACTTCGCCACAGAAGACTCGATATTATTGGCATAGCAAGTTCTGCTCTTCTCCTTTCAAAACTTGCTAAAAGCTGTATTTAAAAGAACAGATTGGCCGGGGTAATTCACACCCTTCAATGCCAGCTTAATGTTTAGGTTAGTGGGAATCACAGAGGAATTAGGGATGGAAACTTCTTTGCTGGTGGTAGAAGCGGTCTGGTGAATTTTTAGAGAGAAGAGGCCGTCGATGTTTGAATGTAGAAAATAGTTCTGGCTGCAGCCTGCAGTATGGACTTGTTGGTGTGTGTAGCTCCCAGTGTTCTGACAGCGCGACGTTTTGGGGAAGCATGTGATTCAGCAGCTACCAGTGGGCTTCGTGCGGCGGAGATTTTGTGGCTGTTAGCGGAGTTGATAACAGAGGGTCGTTAAGAGAAGCCTACATGCAGTAGGCAAAGGAGTAATGTTTGCCGGCGGGGGACGTGCGGCGATTAACCTGTGCGGTAGTGAAAAGGAGTTAAAAAGAAGGAAGTGTGCGGATGCGGAAAGAATGGAATAATTGTGGTAGGCTGCCGGCTGAGTAGTTTGGTGAATGTTTGGTGTGGGTCCGGCGCTGCCGATTGGATGGTGGAGCTGCAGTGTGAGTCAGATAAAAAAAAAAAAAACAGGAGTAGGATCCAATGGGACTAACTGGCATGTATAGACGCGTGTAATGCAAAAGGGCTGTTTTTGGTAGCATCTCTCGCTTACGGCCATACCACCCTGAACACGCCCGATCTCGTCTGATCTTGGAAGCTAAGCGGGGTAGGGTCTGGTTAGTACTTGGGTGGGAGACTACCTGGGAATACCACGTGCTGTAAGCTTTTCTCACTTTTACTTTATACAGGGGGCACTCCACATCACGATTAATTTAAATCTATCACTCCCCTTCCATTTTACTATTTTATATATTTCTTTTTTCTCTCATTCATAAAGGCAGCTTTTACACACGTTTTACTCTAAATACTGCCTGGTAATTCTAGGTGCTGTAAGCTGTTCGTGCCTTTATTCCACCAGGGCACGATCTTCTCACAAACTTGAAGACTGTCACTCCCCATTCACGTTTTACAACTTATTGTTAATGATAAAGAAACAGCTTTTTACACACAGTTTTAAACAAAGTACTGATATTATTCCTCTTCAACTGACCGCTTTGTTTTCTATGCAAAAACCACTTCGCCACAGAAGACTCGATATTATTGGCATAGCAAGTTCTGCTCTTCTCCTTTCAAAACTTGCTAAAAGCTGTATTTAATGTTTAGGTTAGTGGGAATCACAGAGGAATTAGGGATGGAAACTTCTTTGCTGGTGGTAGAAGCGGTCTGGTGAATTTTTAGAGAGAAGAGGCCGTCAATGTTTGAATGTAGAAAATTGTTCTGGCTGCAGCCTGCAGTATGGACTTGTTGGTGTGTGTAGCTCCCAGTGTTCTGACAGCGCGACGTTTTGGGGAAGCATGTGATTCAGCAGCTACCAGTGGGCTTCGTGCGGCGGAGATTTTGTGGCTGTTAGTGGAGTTGATAACAGAAGGTCATTAAGAGAAGCCTGCATGCGGTAGGCAAAGGAGTAATGTTTGCCGGCGGGGGACGTGCGGCGATTAACCTGTGCGGTAGTGAAGAGGAGTTAAAGAGAAGGAAGTGTGCGGATGCGGAAAGAATGGAATAATTGTGGTAGGCTGCCGGCTGAGTAGTTTGGTGAATGTTTGGTGTGGTTCCGGCACTGCCGATTGGATGGTGGGGCTGCAGTGTGAGTCAGATAAAAAAAAAAAAAAACAGGAGTAGGATCCAATGGGACAAACTGGCATGTATAGAGGCGTGTAATGCAAAAGGGCTGTTTTTGGTAGTTTTTCTCGCTCACGGCCATACCACCCTGAACACGCCCGATCTCGTCTGATCTCGGAAGCAAAGCAGGGTAGGGTCTGTTTAGTACTTGGATGGGAGACCTCCTGGGAATACCCGGTGCTGTAAGCTTTTCTCACTTTTACTTTATACAGGGGGCGCTCCACTTCACGATTAATTTAAATCTATTACTCCCCTTCCATTTTACTATTTTATATATATATTTCTTTTTTCTCTCATTCATGAAGGCAGCTTTTACACACGTTTTACTCTAAATACTTCCTGGTAATTCTAGGTGCTGTAAGCTGTTCGTGCCTTTATTCCACCAGGGCGCGATCTTCTCACAAACTTGAAGACTGTCACTCCCCATTCACATTTTACAACTTATTGTTAATGATAAAGAGACAGCTTTTTACACACAGTTTTAAACAAAGTACTGATATTATTCCTCTTCAACTGACCGCTTTGTTTTCTATGCAAAAACCACTTCGCCACAGAAGACTCGATATTATTGGCATAGCAAGTTCTGCTCTTCTCCTTTCAAAACTTGCTAAAAGCTGTATTTAAAAGAACAGATTGGCCGGGGTAATTCACACCCTTCAATGCCAGCTTAATGTTTAGGTTAGTGGGAATCACAGAGGAATTAGGGATGGAAACTTCTTTGCTGGTGGTAGAAGCGGTCTGGTGAATTTTTAGAGAGAAGAGGCCGTCGATGTTTGAATGTAGAAAATTGTTCTGGCTGCAGCCTGCAGTATGGACTTGTTGGTGTGTGTAGCTCCCAGTGTTCTGACAGCGCGACGTTTTGGGGAAGCATGTGATTCAGCAGCTACCAGTGGGCTTCGTGCGGCGGAGATTTTGTGGCTGTTAGCGGAGTTGATAACAGAGGGTCGTTAAGAGAAGCCTGCATGCAGTAGGCAAAGGAGTAATGTTTGCCGGCGGGGGACGTGCGGCGATTAACCTGTGCGGTAGTGAAAAGGAGTTAAAAAGAAGGAAGTGTGCGGATGCGGAAAGAATGGAATAATTGTGGTAGGCTGCCGGCTGAGTAGTTTGGTGAATGTTTGGTGTGGGTCCGGCGCTGCCGATTGGATGGTGGGGCTGCAGTGTGAGTCAGATAAAAAAAAAAAAAAACAGGAGTAGGATCCAATGGGACTAACTGGCATGTATAGAGGCGTGTAATGCAAAAGGGCTGTTTTTGGTAGCATCTCTCGCTTACGGCCATACCACTCTGAACATGCCCGATCTCGTCTAATTTTGGAAGCTAAGCAGGGTAGGGTCTGGTTAGTACTTGGATGGGAGACCACCTGGGAATACCAGGTGCTGTAAGCTTTTCTCACTTTTACTTTATACAGGGGGCGCTCCACTTCACGATTAATTTGAATCTAGCACTCCCCTTCCATTTTACTATTTTATATATATTTTTTTTTTTTCTCTCATTCATAAAGGCAGCTTTTAGAAACCGTTTTACTCTAAATACTTCCTGGTAATTCTAGGTGCTGTAAGCTGTTCGTGCCTTTATTCCACCAGGGCGCGATCTTCTCACAAACTTGAAGACTGTCACTCCCCATTCACGTTTTACAACTTATTGTTAATGATAAAGAGACAGCTTTTTACACACAGTTTTAAACAAAGTACTGATATTATTCCTCTTCAACTGACCGCTTTGTTTTCTATGCAAAAACCACTTCGCCACAGAAGACTTGATATTATTGGCATAGCAAGTTCTGCTCTTCTCCTTTCAAAACTTGCTAAAAGCTGTATTTAAAAGAACAGATTGGCCGGGGTAATTCACACCCTTCAATGCCAGCTTAATGTTTAGGTTAGTGGGAATCACAGAGGAATTAGGGATGGAAACTTCTTTGCTGGTGGTAGAAGCGGTCTGGTGAATTTTTAGGGAGAAGAGGCCGTCAATGTTTGAATGTAGAAAATTGTTCTGGCTGCAGTCTGCAGTATGGACTTGTTGGTGTGTGTAGCTCCCAGTGTTCTGACAGCGCGACGTTTTGGGGAAGCATGTGATTCAGCAGCTACCAGTGGGCTTCGTGCGGCGGAGATTTTGTGGCTGTTAGCGGAGTTGATAACAGAGGGTCGTTAAGAGAAGCCTGCATGCAGTAGGCAAAGGAGTAATGTTTGCCGGCGGGGGACTTGCGGCGATTAACCTGTGCGGTAGTGAAAAGGAGTTAAAAAGAAGGAAGTGTGCGGATGCGGAAAGAATGGAATAATTGTGGTAGGCTGCCGGCTGAGTAGTTTGGTGAATGTTTGGTGTGGGTCCGGCGCTGCCGATTGGATGGTGGTGCTGCAGTGTGAGTCAGATAAAAAAAAAAAAACCAGGAGTAGGATCCAATGGGACTAACTGGCATGTATAGACGCGTGTAATGCAAAAGGGCTGTTTTTGATCACGTCTCTCGCTTACGGCCATACCACCCTGAACACGCCCGATCTCATCCGATCTCGGAAGCCAAGCAGGTTAGGGTCTGGTCAGTACTTGGATGGGAGACCTCCTGGGAATACCAGGTGCTGTAAGTGTAACCCGTGGAAGAAATAATTATAGTTAATATAAGTTCATATAATTTAATAAAGGGTTAGATTTATAATGCTAGTATTGAAAGGTTAACCAATTCTGCACATAAAGAAAAAATGTGTTCATGTATTGTTCTGTGCTTAATGTTATAATATTGTTTGGTATTGTAAGAATATAATTGGAATGTGTAATGTGTATTACCTAACCGGTGAACCAATGAGAAGGGAGTATGTGTCTGAGGGTGGAAGGAAGTACGATGTAAGGAGGAGGGACAAGAGAGGAGACAGAGGCGGGAAGGAGGAGAGTTAATGGTGAAGTACACGGAGAGTGTATTTGCTAAAACCGCCTGTAAAAGTTCACATAAATGATCGGCTAGATCATTTAAAAGTAACTCTACGGGTGGGAAAGTTTGTCGGTGGGTAAGTGTAACTTCGGAGTGAAGTTAACGGCTTAGGACACTGACAAAAGTTAAGAGAGTCAGCGCACGGTGGCTAAAAGTGCCTATGGTGGACGGAGCTGCAAAGTTAGCGGACAGCTAACATCGCGAGTGCCGTGCCAGCGACCCAGAGGACACCGGATTCGCCGAACTGTGGCACTGGACTCATCTAACCTAGCGACGGACGGGACTGACGGAACGGACGGATGCCGATGGAGTCTCCTCATCTTCATAGTAAAGGATTTCCATTTCTTTGATTCAGTGGTATCCCGAAGATTCAGGTACCTGGTTATTTTATAGTGGAAGTCGCCATTTCGCGAATCTACAGCGCACACGAGCGGCGGACAGGCCTGCAACGGTGAACATTTGGGGTTTATGTTTCTAAATTTACGCCTGCTTTATGTTATTTGAACGAATAAGTTTAAGAATTACGGAATATTGATTTATGTGTAGGAGAACCAGTAGTTTGAATTTGATTTAAGGTAACGCAATGGGAATGATTTACAACTGGAAAAGTGTGTTAAATTGTTAAGGCATGTGATTAAGTTTCATTGTAGTAAATACTGATATTGTTGTTTTATATTGCTGTGTGTGTATTTCTCTGAATGAGTGCATTATTGGTTATACTTTGCATACTGGTAGTAGGTATTTTAAGGGTACCAATATTTCTGGGGAAGATACATTTACAATGATTAGTTAGCAAGCATAGTTGTAAGTAAAACAGGTAACTATATATCTTTTGGAGGTTTATACCCTGGGTTTAATATTAGTTTTCATAGGGGCGTTGATACATATAGTCCCATGGACAACAAAGCTTCTAAATTTGATAAGTAAGGTAAATTATTTATTAGTAAGAGATTACACCCCTTACCAAGGGACCTGGGGTAGCTACCCCTATTTAACGCCAGGAGAGCAAAGGGGCGCTACATAAAAATGGAGGCACCGCTGGGATTCTTATTTAGATTTAGGAGTTTTCGTTGTTGGTTGCTAATTTAAAAGTATTAGAAGGGAGATAAACGTTAGTGGAATACTTGTACGGTCCCACTGAAATTGTATCTAGAATTAAGAGGTGTTTTTACATAAAGATGGAGATTGAATCAGTGCTATTAGAGTTAGTGACAGAGCTCAGTGAGTGGTGTCAGGGTGAGTTAATTAGTGAAGACCATGCTTTACTGGCATTGGTTCCCAGAGGCTGTGAAGTTGCCGAGATAGAGGAAACACTTGGAACAATTAAACTTCTGGGACGAGTGAGGGTTAGAGGCAGAAGGGTGAACACTAAGCTTGACAGACTTGTTGTGCTTTGCGAGTGTAGAGAGAGGGTGGATCCCACCAGAGTTCCTCCTGAGGTAATACACCCTACTACAAAAAGCAGTTGGCCTGTCATTATTGCTGCGGCAAGGTCTTCTTTAGAAAAAGGGGGTACAACGCCGTTACAGGTCCTTATTGATGCATCCAATTCCATGGGTTCAGCAGAATCCATTATTCGTGCTATGGGGGATGTGTTAGCGAAAATGGAGAGACCAGGTGAGAGCACCAGTTATCGTCGCCTGCGTATGTTTTCCGGCACCTTGCCTACACCAGCGGGTGAAGAACCCTTAGAGCATTGGCTTGAACAGGCTTGTTTAATGGTGGAGGAAAGCAACTGCTCTGAAAAGGAAAAGCGTAGCCGCATTATGGAGTGTCTTAGAGGACCTGCTCTTGCAGTGGTAAAGGCAATGCGGACAGCTGAAGCTGACATCACCCCTTGGGCATGCTTAGATGCTATTGAGAGTGCCTTTGGTACGGCTGAGTCAGGGGAAGACCTGTATTTTGAATTTAGATTATTGCAACAGGAGAAAGGTGAAAAACTTTCTGATTTCTTAAGGCGATTAGAGCAGTCCCTTATAAAAGTAAGTAGGAAAGGTGGCATTCCTGTAAGTCGGATAGATAGTGCTAGAGTAGAGCAGTTACTGCGGGGGGCCATATATTCAGACTTGATGTTAGTCCAGCTCAAGATAAGGGAGAGAAGGCAGAACCCTCCAAAATTCTTAGAGCTACTAGCTGAGATAAGAGCGGAAGAAGAACATGCAGCAGCCAGAGTCAAGATTAGTATGTCCACCCAACGAGTCTATGCCCACAAGGAGGCGGACAGTCGCCAGACGGAAATGCTGACCCTAAAGGCTGAGGTAAAGGAACTAAAGTCATTGTTTGCTGCTATGACTACAACATCAAGAGAAGAGGGGAATGATGATAGACGATCTGCTCCAGTGGTTCCTGTGCCCTCGGCGACGAGCTGTGAAAAGGCAGAAGTGGCAGCACTGAAGAAACAAATCCATAGGTTACAAAATAAAATGTGCAACAGAGGGGCCAAAGTCCTGGATGCACCGGCAAATGCACTAACAATAGAGCCATCCAGATCCGTTCAAACTAGACGAAAGGCACACCAACCTACTAGGGCTTCTAGTGACAACATCTGTTATCGGTGTGGTGAAGGTGGACACTTTGCTAACAAGTGCCAGAATGATGAAAATCAGAACAAAGTTATTCAGAAGCTCATTCAGTCTCTTAAGAGAGCTAAGGAGGGATCTGTACCCATTCGAGAAGACCCAAGTTCCGACAAAGTCTGCTTAAGTAACAAAAGTGCAGTGATGTCAGTAGGGGGCCCAGGCATTCCCAAGGGTTTGATAGGTCCCACTTCCGTAGTGCACCTGCGAGTAAATGGTCAGCCATGTGATGCTGTCCTAGACAGTGGTTCACAGGTAACCATCATCTTTGAGGCATGGTATAAACAGCATTTGTCTGATGTCCCAATACATCCTGTCTCAGGACTGGCCATTTGGGGATTAAGTGAGACCAGCTACCCATATTTGGGTTATGTGATAGTAGATGTAGAGTTCCCTGAAACTGTCACCGGATCCACAGAGGCTCTTTCCGTCTTAGCTTTGATATGTCCTGGACCCAGAACTCCCGATCAGATTCCTGTTATCCTAGGCACCAACGCTAGTCTCTTCAAGCGGCTAGCCCATCTTTGCCAAGAGACAGCGGGAGTAGATATAGCCGAGACTCTGGGAATCAGCCTGGAGGACTCAGAGCCAAATATCACTTCAGTGACTGGTGAGGGAAATGGAGAGGTAGGATGCGTACAGTGGATGGGTCCTGGCCCACTGACCTTACCTGCGGGCAGTGATCGTCGAGCATTGTGTTGTGTAAAGTTAGAAAAGCCACTGGAAAGGGAGGTGCTGATAGTAGATGCTTCGACCGTAGACCCACTTCCAGCTGGGGTACTGCTGCAGCCAATGATCATGCCCAGTTCAGAGGTGAATGTGAACTATTTTCCTGTGTTAGTACATAATGAGTCAGTACGAGACATGGTTCTTCCAGTGGGAACTGTGATGGGCAATTTATGCCCTGCAGATCCTGTGATGCCTGCTGTGCAGCCTCAGTGTAATGCTAGGACTGAGGTCCCATCAGCGTTTGACTCTAATCTTATTGATTTCGGTGAGTCGCCCATTCCAGAGCGATGGAAATCCCGGCTACGGGGTAAGCTGGCTGAGAGAGCCCGTGTGTTTTCTCTCCATGAGTGGGATGTGGGACTGGCGAAAGGAGTAGAACATCACATCAGGTTATCTGACACAAGACCATTTCGAGAGAGATCGCGGCGACTAGCGCCCGCAGATATCGAGGATGTACGTAGACACCTTCGAGAACTTTTGAAAGCTGGCATTATTAAGGAGTCTCGTAGCCCCTACGCCTCTCCAATAGTTGTAGCCAGAAAGAAGAATGGTAGTGTTAGAATGTGCATAGACTATAGAACACTAAATAGTCGAACAGTGCCTGATCAATACACCACTCCTCGCATCGATGACGCGCTGGATTGCCTAACAGGGAGTCGGTGGTTTTCTGTGTTGGATCTAAGGTCAGGATACTATCAGATTGCTATGGCAGAATCTGACAAGGAAAAAACTGCCTTTATTTGCCCACTAGGATTTTATCAATTTGAAAGAATGCCGCAGGGTATCACAGGAGCCCCAGCAACATTCCAACGGCTGATGGAACGGGCTGTGGGGGATATGAACCTGCTACAGGTGTTGGTTTACCTGGATGACCTGATAGTCTTTGGGAAGACCTTGGAAGAACATGAGGAACGGCTTCTCAAAGTACTTGACCGACTAGACGAGGTTGGACTCAAACTCTCTCTGGACAAGTGCCAGTTTTGCCAACCAAAGGTTAGATATGTAGGGCACATAATATCGGTTGACGGCATTGCTACTGATCCAGAGAAAGTAAAGGCTGTCACTCACTGGCCGTGGCCTACTGATCTAAAATCTCTGAGATCCTTTTTGGGGTTCTGCGGTTATTATAGGAGGTTTGTGGCAAATTATTCTGCTGTTGTCCGACCTCTTACTGAACTAACCAAAGGGTATGCACCTACCCAGAAAGGCAAGAGGCCAGACCAGGAAAAGAAGAAAGTCTATCTGAAAGAGTCAGTGCCATTTGGAGATCGGTGGGACCAGGCTTGCACTGATGCCTTCCACCGAATCATTCAGTGCCTCACTAATGCGCCAGTTCTTGCATTTGCTGACCCAAACAAGCCTTACATATTGCACACAGATGCTAGCTTGAAAGGGCTAGGGGCGGTATTGTACCAAGAACATCCAGAAGGGCTCAGGCCTGTGGCCTTTGCCAGCCGGAGAGTGAGTGCTACTGAACAGCGCTATCCTGTGCACCAGTTGGAATTTTTAGCACTAAAGTGGGCAGTGGTGGATAAATTTCACGATTACCTCTATGGGGCTAAATTCACTGTCCGGACGGACAATAACCCCCTAACCTATGTACTAACAACGGCCAAGCTAAATGCAGCCGGACATCGGTGGTTGGCTGCCTTAGCCACGTATGATTTCAATATCCAGTACCGACCTGGCAAAGCCAATGTGGATGCTGACCTGCTTTCCAGAAACATGGCCGAGGAGGCATGGAGAAGAGACTGTGAGGAGGTACCTCAGATAGGGGTAAAATCCATCTGTCAGAGGATCGGTGGTACGGAGTTGTATGGAATACCGCCCCGATATGTGGATCAACTGGGAGCTTCTCCGGAGTGTATCCCTGAGGTGTTCGCTTTCCCTACTCACATTTCTCTGGGTTCCTTGAGACAGTTGTCCAAAGCTGAATTAGTAGCAGCTCAGAAGAAGGATGATGTCCTACAGAGTGTGATGAGAGCTATGCAGGAAGGAAAGTGGCCAGGTGACAAAGGAACTGCTCCTGAACTGATGTGGTTTAAGAGAGAAAAAAACCGACTTGTGTTGCAAGATGGGTTGTTGCAAAGGACGAGCAAAAGACCTTCTGGAGAACGGGTAACACAGCTGGTGCTGCCGACTGAGTTCCGAGAGGAAGTCCTGCACTCCTTACATGATGATATGGGGCATCTGGGAGTTGATAGAACGATAGATTTGCTACGTGGTAGATTCTATTGGCCCAAGATGGCGATGGATGTGGAACAGTATGTCAAAGACTGTGGAGAGTGTGTTACGCGGAAAACACCTTGCAAGAGGGTTGCACCCCTGCATCAGATTGTAAGTAGTGGCCCAATGGACCTGGTTTGTATAGATTTTCTCTCCATGGAACCAGATTCAAGGGGAATCAGGGATGTATTGGTCGTGACTGATCATTTTACGCGATACGCCCAGGCATTTCCTACAAGGAATCAAAAAGCCCTCACAGTGGCTAAAGTCCTTTTAGAAAAGTACTTTGTGCATTATGGTCTGCCAAGCCGAATACATTCCGACCAAGGGAGAGACTTTGAAAGTCGGGTTATTCGAGAGCTTCTGATGATATTGGGGGTACGGAAATCCCGGACCACTCCCTATCATCCTCAAGGAGATCCTCAACCTGAGAGATTTAACCGCACGTTACTCTCAATGTTAGCGACACTGGGGCATGATAAGAGAAGGTCGTGGAGTCAGCATGTCCCCTATGTCGTCCATGCCTACAACAGTACAAGATGTGACGCCACTGGATACTCCCCATATCTGTTGATGTTTGGCAGAGAAGCTAGGCTGCCAGTGGACCTTTGTTTTGGTACCTCACCGGATGGAACAGGAGACAAACAACATTGCCGGTATGTAGAAAAGCTGAGAGAAGATCTGCAGAAGGCCTATGAGCTCGCACGCAAATCTGCAGACAAGGCACATCAAAGAAACAAAAGAGGCTATGACAGGAAAGTGTGTTTCCAGACTATTAATACGGGTGACAGAGTGCTTCTCCGGAATCTGGGGTTGAGAGGCAAACACAAACTTGAAAGTCGCTGGAGCTCTGTGCCATATATTGTGGTGGGGAAATTACCTAACTTGCCTGTGTACAGAGTGAAGCCTGAAGGTGGGAGGGAGGTTATAAAGACAATACACCGAGATCATCTCTTACCTATCAGTCAGTCTATGAGAATGCCAGAAGCTGAAGGTCGGGAACAGTCACCTGTAAGACCGAAGACAAGACTACAAAGAACAACAGTCAGACCCGAAAGAAAGGCACAAAGCGTACAGGACAGGGAACTAGATGATACTGATTCATCTTCGGACAGGAACTATGGAAGGACTCGTAGATCGTACAGGTAGAGTCTGCATAAACTTTTACCTAGGAGGACCTTTGGGGAGTCACAGGCTGTGGGGTTCTGTGATGAGGACCGTGAACCAGCAGTCCCAGAGAAAGGTGACGAGGAAGAGGTACTCTCTAGCCCTAATGAGGAGGAATGTTCACTGTATGAGGAATCTGAGGAAGTTTCAGGCATTGATGAGTGTCAAAGCTCTGCTCCGGATAAAGAGTTTCAATCAGATAGGGATGAGGCCGTGGCGCACACCCCTGAGTTGGATCAAACTGACTCAGAACTGGAACAGGAAGATTATCCTATGCCCATTAGTGTTCCTAGGACAAAACGTAGATCAGTTGCTAAGGAAGACGGAAATCTTAGGCGTAGATCTAGCTCTAAAAGACAAGTGAGGCCTGTGATTCGTTTAACGTATGATGAACCAGGTAAGGCTAGTAATCAGCCAATAAAGATTTTCCACAAGGGGATTATTATTAAGTTAGGTTATTAAAATAATAATTGGTTACTCTAGAACAAATCCTTTTGTTATTCTATGTGTCAGTTGTCTCATGAGGACATGCAGACGTTTAGAAGGGGGAGGATGTAACCCGTGGAAGAAATAATTATAGTTAATATAAGTTCATATAATTTAATAAAGGGTTAGATTTATAATGCTAGTATTGAAAGGTTAACCAATTCTGCACATAAAGAAAAAATGTGTTCATGTATTGTTCTGTGCTTAATGTTATAATATTGTTTGGTATTGTAAGAATATAATTGGAATGTGTAATGTGTATTACCTAACCGGTGAACCAATGAGAAGGGAGTATGTGTCTGAGGGTGGAAGGAAGTACGATGTAAGGAGGAGGGACAAGAGAGGAGACAGAGGCGGGAAGGAGGAGAGTTAATGGTGAAGTACACGGAGAGTGTATTTGCTAAAACCGCCTGTAAAAGTTCACATAAATGATCGGCTAGATCATTTAAAAGTAACTCTACGGGTGGGAAAGTTTGTCGGTGGGTAAGTGTAACTTCGGAGTGAAGTTAACGGCTTAGGACACTGACAAAAGTTAAGAGAGTCAGCGCACGGTGGCTAAAAGTGCCTATGGTGGACGGAGCTGCAAAGTTAGCGGACAGCTAACATCGCGAGTGCCGTGCCAGCGACCCAGAGGACACCGGATTCGCCGAACTGTGGCACTGGACTCATCTAACCTAGCGACGGACGGGACTGACGGAACGGACGGATGCCGATGGAGTCTCCTCATCTTCATAGTAAAGGATTTCCATTTCTTTGATTCAGTGGTATCCCGAAGATTCAGGTACCTGGTTATTTTATAGTGGAAGTCGCCATTTCGCGAATCTACAGCGCACACGAGCGGCGGACAGGCCTGCAACGGTGAACATTTGGGGTTTATGTTTCTAAATTTACGCCTGCTTTATGTTATTTGAACGAATAAGTTTAAGAATTACGGAATATTGATTTATGTGTAGGAGAACCAGTAGTTTGAATTTGATTTAAGGTAACGCAATGGGAATGATTTACAACTGGAAAAGTGTGTTAAATTGTTAAGGCATGTGATTAAGTTTCATTGTAGTAAATACTGATATTGTTGTTTTATATTGCTGTGTGTGTATTTCTCTGAATGAGTGCATTATTGGTTATACTTTGCATACTGGTAGTAGGTATTTTAAGGGTACCAATATTTCTGGGGAAGATACATTTACAATGATTAGTTAGCAAGCATAGTTGTAAGTAAAACAGGTAACTATATATCTTTTGGAGGTTTATACCCTGGGTTTAATATTAGTTTTCATAGGGGCGTTGATACATATAGTCCCATGGACAACAAAGCTTCTAAATTTGATAAGTAAGGTAAATTATTTATTAGTAAGAGATTACACCCCTTACCAAGGGACCTGGGGTAGCTACCCCTATTTAACGCCAGGAGAGCAAAGGGGCGCTACATAAAAACGGAGGCACCGCTGGGATTCTTATTTAGATTTAGGAGTTTTCGTTGTTGGTTGCTAATTTAAAAGTATTAGAAGGGAGATAAACGTTAGTGGAATACTTGTACGGTCCCACTGAAATTGTATCTAGAATTAAGAGGTGTTTTTACATAAAGATGGAGATTGAATCAGTGCTATTAGAGTTAGTGACAGAGCTCAGTGAGTGGTGTCAGGGTGAGTTAATTAGTGAAGACCATGCTTTACTGGCATTGGTTCCCAGAGGCTGTGAAGTTGCCGAGATAGAGGAAACACTTGGAACAATTAAACTTCTGGGACGAGTGAGGGTTAGAGGCAGAAGGGTGAACACTAAGCTTGACAGACTTGTTGTGCTTTGCGAGTGTAGAGAGAGGGTGGATCCCACCAGAGTTCCTCCTGAGGTAATACACCCTACTACAAAAAGCAGTTGGCCTGTCATTATTGCTGCGGCAAGGTCTTCTTTAGAAAAAGGGGGTACAACGCCGTTACAGGTCCTTATTGATGCATCCAATTCCATGGGTTCAGCAGAATCCATTATTCGTGCTATGGGGGATGTGTTAGCGAAAATGGAGAGACCAGGTGAGAGCACCAGTTATCGTCGCCTGCGTATGTTTTCCGGCACCTTGCCTACACCAGCGGGTGAAGAACCCTTAGAGCATTGGCTTGAACAGGCTTGTTTAATGGTGGAGGAAAGCAACTGCTCTGAAAAGGAAAAGCGTAGCCGCATTATGGAGTGTCTTAGAGGACCTGCTCTTGCAGTGGTAAAGGCAATGCGGACAGCTGAAGCTGACATCACCCCTTGGGCATGCTTAGATGCTATTGAGAGTGCCTTTGGTACGGCTGAGTCAGGGGAAGACCTGTATTTTGAATTTAGATTATTGCAACAGGAGAAAGGTGAAAAACTTTCTGATTTCTTAAGGCGATTAGAGCAGTCCCTTATAAAAGTAAGTAGGAAAGGTGGCATTCCTGTAAGTCGGATAGATAGTGCCAGAGTAGAGCAGTTACTGCGGGGGGCCATATATTCAGACTTGATGTTAGTCCAGCTCAAGATAAGGGAGAGAAGGCAGAACCCTCCAAAATTCTTAGAGCTACTAGCTGAGATAAGAGCGGAAGAAGAACATGCAGCAGCCAGAGTCAAGATTAGTATGTCCACCCAACGAGTCTATGCCCACAAGGAGGCGGACAGTCGCCAGACGGAAATGCTGACCCTAAAGGCTGAGGTAAAGGAACTAAAGTCATTGTTTGCTGCTATGACTACAACATCAAGAGAAGAGGGGAATGATGATAGACGATCTGCTCCAGTGGTTCCTGTGCCCTCGGCGACGAGCTGTGAAAAGGCAGAAGTGGCAGCACTGAAGAAACAAATCCATAGGTTACAAAATAAAATGTGCAACAGAGGGGCCAAAGTCCTGGATGCACCGGCAAATGCACTAACAATAGAGCCATCCAGATCCGTTCAAACTAGACGAAAGGCACACCAACCTACTAGGGCTTCTAGTGACAACATCTGTTATCGGTGTGGTGAAGGTGGACACTTTGCTAACAAGTGCCAGAATGATGAAAATCAGAACAAAGTTATTCAGAAGCTCATTCAGTCTCTTAAGAGAGCTAAGGAGGGATCTGTACCCATTCGAGAAGACCCAAGTTCCGACAAAGTCTGCTTAAGTAACAAAAGTGCAGTGATGTCAGTAGGGGGCCCAGGCATTCCCAAGGGTTTGATAGGTCCCACTTCCGTAGTGCACCTGCGAGTAAATGGTCAGCCATGTGATGCTGTCCTAGACAGTGGTTCACAGGTAACCATCATCTTTGAGGCATGGTATAAACAGCATTTGTCTGATGTCCCAATACATCCTGTCTCAGGACTGGCCATTTGGGGATTAAGTGAGACCAGCTACCCATATTTGGGTTATGTGATAGTAGATGTAGAGTTCCCTGAAACTGTCACCGGATCCACAGAGGCTCTTTCCGTCTTAGCTTTGATATGTCCTGGACCCAGAACTCCCGATCAGATTCCTGTTATCCTAGGCACCAACGCTAGTCTCTTCAAGCGGCTAGCCCATCTTTGCCAAGAGACAGCGGGAGTAGATATAGCCGAGACTCTGGGAATCAGCCTGGAGGACTCAGAGCCAAATATCACTTCAGTGACTGGTGAGGGAAATGGAGAGGTAGGATGCGTACAGTGGATGGGTCCTGGCCCACTGACCTTACCTGCGGGCAGTGATCGTCGAGCATTGTGTTGTGTAAAGTTAGAAAAGCCACTGGAAAGGGAGGTGCTGATAGTAGATGCTTCGACCGTAGACCCACTTCCAGCTGGGGTACTGCTGCAGCCAATGATCATGCCCAGTTCAGAGGTGAATGTGAACTATTTTCCTGTGTTAGTACATAATGAGTCAGTACGAGACATGGTTCTTCCAGTGGGAACTGTGATGGGCAATTTATGCCCTGCAGATCCTGTGATGCCTGCTGTGCAGCCTCAGTGTAATGCTAGGACTGAGGTCCCATCAGCGTTTGACTCTAATCTTATTGATTTCGGTGAGTCGCCCATTCCAGAGCGATGGAAATCCCGGCTACGGGGTAAGCTGGCTGAGAGAGCCCGTGTGTTTTCTCTCCATGAGTGGGATGTGGGACTGGCGAAAGGAGTAGAACATCACATCAGGTTATCTGACACAAGACCATTTCGAGAGAGATCGCGGCGACTAGCGCCCGCAGATATCGAGGATGTACGTAGACACCTTCGAGAACTTTTGAAAGCTGGCATTATTAACACTAGATTTACCGAGTTTTTATTCTCTGCTGAGAGTCCCAAGGTGTTTGTCACCCCTGCTGTGATTTTCGCAGGTCTTCAGC
This sequence comes from Brienomyrus brachyistius, assembly GCF_023856365.1. Taxonomy (NCBI): domain Eukaryota; kingdom Metazoa; phylum Chordata; class Actinopteri; order Osteoglossiformes; family Mormyridae; genus Brienomyrus; species Brienomyrus brachyistius. The sequence goes on from NC_064534.1 coordinate 40,167,392, forward strand.
CCCATCCTCCTCCTGCTTTTGTTGTGCAAACACACCCATTACCTGTGAGGCCTGGCGCATTTGCATTTTTTACTCAGAGTAGCTCAAATCCAAGGCAGGCTAAACCTCTGTGTGTGACATGGAAACCTTCACAAAAGTCTGCCATATCTATACCAAATATCCCACACGCTGACTGACCTGCAAATATGAAAGACGCACATTCACAAAATATATGGAAACACAAGTCTGTGTTATTTATAAAACAAATTGAGTGAAAATAGAATGAAAAGTTGCTAATAGAATGAAATGAATAAAATGAAAACATGCTAACACTTCAGTCTCCAATGCATGTTTGTATATAAATGTCATAAGCTGAGTGAAGTCATGGTCCATGGTTTTTGACATGCTCATACACATACAGAATAAAATGTCATTTCATTTTCATTGGCCATCACTGAATTATAACACCAAAAGTGAATTTTGTTTTTGTGTGATCTCTCCAGCTTTGCATGTTTGGCTGTTCATGTAAAAATTGATGTATCCGTGCCTCAGTTCCAGGTTCATCTCTTCGTCATCTTTCTGCCTTTTGTCTCAGTGGTTACTGTCCCACACAGTCTGTCTATCTTTCAAAGTCTGTGTTTGCAGCGTTTGAAAACCCAGTGACCATCATCCCTGTATTTGGCAATGGAGTTCCTTGGCTAGAAGAATCGGAAACAATCTTCTTTTTCCTTTCCACCCTGTAGATGCTTTGTACAGAACGTAGGCATTCACCGCCACCAAGTCCAGCATGTTGTAAAACACAGCTACTGGCCACTTGCTTGTTGCTGCTCGTACTGAATACATGCGCGCCATTCTAAACACTGACGTGGAGAATTCCTCTCCCTGTGCAGTGTCCTTTGCCAATGGAGGAAGTTCACGGCAAACGTTATTCACCATGCCCAGTAAAGTGAAGCAGTCTGTGTGACAGTGACAGTGAGGTGAAGAAATTGTCCATTGTGACATTTCTCCCGTCATCCAGAAATGACTCCATCAGACTCATGACCACGTTCTCTGCCAGCCTTCACCAAGAACTGTGCTGAAAGTTTCACTCCAGGAGAACACATGAACATAGATGTACAGCTGTTCTCGACCAAGGTTCATTGTCCATGCAGTATATTTACATTTACATTTACAGGATTTGGCAGACGCCCTTAGCCAGAGCGACTTACATAAGTGCTTTGAGACTCTGCAATGAATTTCCGATGCTAGCTCAATAAGGACCCCAGCTACGAATACTATCTCTGAGAACGCCATTGAGTAGTGCAGAATTTTTATTTTATTTAATTTTTTTAAAACACACACCAGAAAAAGAGTCGAGTAAGAATATAGAAGTTCTACGTCAGGTATTTCTGAAAAAGAAAAGTTTTGAGTCGTCGCTTGAAGACACTCAAGGATTCAGCTGTTCGGACATCTAGGGGGAGTTCATTCCATCAATTAGGTGCCAGGACAGAGAAGAGCCGAGATGCGTGTCTTCCTTGTGCCTTGAGGGGAGGTGGGACCAGTCGAGCAGTGCTGGAGGATCGGAGAGATCATGGTGCAGAGCGGGGTGTGATGAGGTCCTTTAGGTAGGATGGTGCCAGAGAATTTTTGGCTTTGTATACGAGCATCAGTGTTTTGAATCTGATGCGTGCAGCTACAGGAAGCCAGTGGAGGGAGCGCAGCAAAGGAGTGGTGTGGGAGAACTTGGGAAGGATGAAAACAAGACGAGCAGCTGCATTCTGAATCAGTTGGAGGGGACGGATGGCGCTCAGTGGTAAACCCGCTAGAAGCGAGTTGCAGTAGTCAAGGCGTGAGATGACGAGGGACTGGACGAGTATCTGGGTAGCCTGGGTGGAAAGAAATGGACGTATCCTCCTGATGTTAAAGAGGAGAAACCGACAAGAGCGAGAAAGACTGGCGATATGTGAGGAAAATGACAACCGATCATCTATGGTAACTCCAAGGTTTCTAGCAGAAACCGAAGGACGGATCAGGGAGTTGTCAAAGGAGATCGCAAGGTCCTGGAGGGGGGATGAGTCAGCCGGGATGTAAAGCAACTCAGTTTTACTAGTTTTGAGTTTTAGCTGGTGAGTGGTCATCCAAGATGAGATGTCTGCCAAGCATGTAGAGATCTTAGTGGAGACATGAGTGTCTGAGGGAGGGAAGGAGAGGATGAGTTGAGTGTCATCGGCATAGCAGTGGTAGGAGAAGCCATGTGAGGATATAACTTCGCCAAGAGATTTAGTGTAGAGGGAGAATAGGAGAGGGCCAAGAACCGAGCCCTGAGGGACACCGGTGGAAAGACAACGTGGAGTAGATGTGGATCCATTCCATGTCACTTGGTATATCGCATCCAAGCCGGACAAATTTGGGATCAAGTTCTGGATGGCCACGGATTTGGAGACCAAATACGTCTGCAACGTGTCCCCTAACTTGGGAAAGGACCCCAGTCACCAGAAAAGGGAGAGGCTGGCAGAGAACATGGTCATGAGTCTGATGGAGCCATTTCTGGATGACGGGAGAAATGTCACAACGGACAATTTCTTCACCTCACTGGCACTGTCACACAGACTGCTTCAGCGCAAAACAACACTACTGAGCACAGGGAATAAAGTTTGGTATGAACTTCCTCCAATTTCAAAGGACACTGCACAGCAAGAGGAATTCTCCGCGTCAGTGCTTAGAAGTGGCAGTGTCTCCTTGACAATTTATGCACCTAAAAAAACAAGATTGTGTGTGTTCTGAGTTCCTTGGACCAAGATGTGGCGATCTGTGAAGGCAGAAAGAGGAAACCCAACACGATAACAGACTATAACCACATGAAGGTATGTGAATGTGTGTATAATTTTACATCAGTGCTACAATGTTTTCTGATATGTACTATACAGGCCTATATAGAAAGAAGGTAGAAAAAAAGCAAATACACTCATGACTCTCTCTCTCTCTGCTGTTATAGTGTGGTGTAAATGTGTTGGACCAAATGGCGCGCATGTATTCCGTAAGAGCAGCAACATGCAGGTGGCCAGTAGCTGTATTTTACAACATGCTGGACCTGGTGGTGGCAAATTCCTACGTTCTGTACAAGGCATGTACAGGGTGGGAAGGCAAAAGAAGATTATTTTTGAGTCATCTAGCCAAGGAACTCCATTGCCAATTTATGCCACAAAAGGCTATGGGGACAGAGGAAGGCTGCTGCTGTGCCAGGACTTGTATGGACAACTCAGTGTCAGGTACAGGAGAACTGCAACAGAAACCGCAGCAGGTTTACCAGTGCAAAGTGTTACAAATTCACTTGCGCCAAATGCAGGGATGATGGTCACTGGGTCTGCAAACACTGCAAAGTTTGAAACACTAAATTTTTTTTATAAATAAAACAGACTTGTGCTTCCATATATTTTGTGAATGTGTGTCTTTCATATTTGCAGGTCAGTCAGCATGTGGGATATTTGGTATAGATATGGCAGACTTTTGTGAAGGTTTCCATGTCACACACAGAGGTTTAGCCTGCCTTGGATTTTAGCTGCTCTGAGTAAAAAAATGCAAATGTGCCAGGCCTCACAGGTAATGGGTGTGTTTGCACAACAAAAGCAGGAGGACAATGGCCCAAGAAACTCTCAGCAGGGATGCTAGTAGGTGTTAGGCCCAGGGAATTTACGCAAATTTGCGTAGATTTGGCAGTTCTAGTGTTAAGGAGTCTCGTAGCCCCTACGCCTCTCCAATAGTTGTAGCCAGAAAGAAGAATGGTAGTGTTAGAATGTGCATAGACTATAGAACACTAAATAGTCGAACAGTGCCTGATCAATACACCACTCCTCGCATCGATGACGCGCTGGATTGCCTAACAGGGAGTCGGTGGTTTTCTGTGTTGGATCTAAGGTCAGGATACTATCAGATTGCTATGGCAGAATCTGACAAGGAAAAAACTGCCTTTATTTGCCCACTAGGATTTTATCAATTTGAAAGAATGCCGCAGGGTATCACAGGAGCCCCAGCAACATTCCAACGGCTGATGGAACGGGCTGTGGGGGATATGAACCTGCTACAGGTGTTGGTTTACCTGGATGACCTGATAGTCTTTGGGAAGACCTTGGAAGAACATGAGGAACGGCTTCTCAAAGTACTTGACCGACTAGACGAGGTTGGACTCAAACTCTCTCTGGACAAGTGCCAGTTTTGCCAACCAAAGGTTAGATATGTAGGGCACATAATATCGGTTGACGGCATTGCTACTGATCCAGAGAAAGTAAAGGCTGTCACTCACTGGCCGTGGCCTACTGATCTAAAATCTCTGAGATCCTTTTTGGGGTTCTGCGGTTATTATAGGAGGTTTGTGGCAAATTATTCTGCTGTTGTCCGACCTCTTACTGAACTAACCAAAGGGTATGCACCTACCCAGAAAGGCAAGAGGCCAGACCAGGAAAAGAAGAAAGTCTATCTGAAAGAGTCAGTGCCATTTGGAGATCGGTGGGACCAGGCTTGCACTGATGCCTTCCACCGAATCATTCAGTGCCTCACTAATGCGCCAGTTCTTGCATTTGCTGACCCAAACAAGCCTTACATATTGCACACAGATGCTAGCTTGAAAGGGCTAGGGGCGGTATTGTACCAAGAACATCCAGAAGGGCTCAGGCCTGTGGCCTTTGCCAGCCGGAGAGTGAGTGCTACTGAACAGCGCTATCCTGTGCACCAGTTGGAATTTTTAGCACTAAAGTGGGCAGTGGTGGATAAATTTCACGATTACCTCTATGGGGCTAAATTCACTGTCCGGACGGACAATAACCCCCTAACCTATGTACTAACAACGGCCAAGCTAAATGCAGCCGGACATCGGTGGTTGGCTGCCTTAGCCACGTATGATTTCAATATCCAGTACCGACCTGGCAAAGCCAATGTGGATGCTGACCTGCTTTCCAGAAACATGGCCAAGGAGGCATGGAGAAGAGACTGTGAGGAGGTACCTCAGATAGGGGTAAAATCCATCTGTCAGAGGATCGGTGGTACGGAGTTGTATGGAATACCGCCCCGATATGTGGATCAACTGGGAGCTTCTCCGGAGTGTATCCCTGAGGTGTTCGCTTTCCCTACTCACATTTCTCTGGGTTCCTTGAGACAGTTGTCCAAAGCTGAATTAGTAGCAGCTCAGAAGAAGGATGATGTCCTACAGAGTGTGATGAGAGCTATGCAGGAAGGAAAGTGGCCAGGTGACAAAGGAACTGCTCCTGAACTGATGTGGTTTAAGAGAGAAAAAAACCGACTTGTGTTGCAAGATGGGTTGTTGCAAAGGACGAGCAAAAGACCTTCTGGAGAACGGGTAACACAGCTGGTGCTGCCGACTGAGTTCCGAGAGGAAGTCCTGCACTCCTTACATGATGATATGGGGCATCTGGGAGTTGATAGAACGATAGATTTGCTACGTGGTAGATTCTATTGGCCCAAGATGGCGATGGATGTGGAACAGTATGTCAAAGACTGTGGAGAGTGTGTTACGCGGAAAACACCTTGCAAGAGGGTTGCACCCCTGCATCAGATTGTAAGTAGTGGCCCAATGGACCTGGTTTGTATAGATTTTCTCTCCATGGAACCAGATTCAAGGGGAATCAGGGATGTATTGGTCGTGACTGATCATTTTACGCGATACGCCCAGGCATTTCCTACAAGGAATCAAAAAGCCCTCACAGTGGCTAAAGTCCTTTTAGAAAAGTACTTTGTGCATTATGGTCTGCCAAGCCGAATACATTCCGACCAAGGGAGAGACTTTGAAAGTCGGGTTATTCGAGAGCTTCTGATGATATTGGGGGTACGGAAATCCCGGACCACTCCCTATCATCCTCAAGGAGATCCTCAACCTGAGAGATTTAACCGCACGTTACTCTCAATGTTAGCGACACTGGGGCATGACAAGAGAAGGTCGTGGAGTCAGCATGTCCCCTATGTCGTCCATGCCTACAACAGTACAAGATGTGACGCCACTGGATACTCCCCATATCTGTTGATGTTTGGCAGAGAAGCTAGGCTGCCAGTGGACCTTTGTTTTGGTACCTCACCGGATGGAACAGGAGACAAACAACATTGCCGGTATGTAGAAAAGCTGAGAGAAGATCTGCAGAAGGCCTATGAGCTCGCACGCAAATCTGCAGACAAGGCACATCAAAGAAACAAAAGAGGCTATGACAGGAAAGTGTGTTTCCAGACTATTAATACGGGTGACAGAGTGCTTCTCCGGAATCTGGGGTTGAGAGGCAAACACAAACTTGAAAGTCGCTGGAGCTCTGTGCCATATATTGTGGTGGGGAAATTACCTAACTTGCCTGTGTACAGAGTGAAGCCTGAAGGTGGGAGGGAGGTTATAAAGACAATACACCGAGATCATCTCTTACCTATCAGTCAGTCTATGAGAATTCCAGAAGCTGAAGGTCGGGAACAGTCACCTGTAAGACCGAAGACAAGACTACAAAGAACAACAGTCAGACCCGAAAGAAAGGCACAAAGCGTACAGGACAGGGAACTAGATGATACTGATTCATCTTCGGACAGGAACTATGGAAGGACTCGTAGATCGTACAGGCAGAGTCTGCATAAACTTTTACCTAGGAGGACCTTTGGGGAGTCACAGGCTGTGGGGTTCTGTGATGAGGACCGTGAACCAGCAGTCCCAGAGAAAGGTGACGAGGAAGAGGTACTCTCTAGCCCTAATGAGGAGGAATGTTCACTGTATGAGGAATCTGAGGAAGTTTCAGGCATTGATGAGTGTCAAAGCTCTGCTCCGGATAAAGAGTTTCAATCAGATAGGGATGAGGCCGTGGCGCACACCCCTGAGTTGGATCAAACTGACTCAGAACTGGAACAGGAAGATTATCCTATGCCCATTAGTGTTCCTAGGACAAAACGTAGATCAGTTGCTAAGGAAGACGGAAATCTTAGGCGTAGATCTAGCTCTAAAAGACAAGTGAGGCCTGTGATTCGTTTAACGTATGATGAACCAGGTAAGGCTAGTAATCAGCCAATAAAGATTTTCCACAAGGGGATTATTATTAAGTTAGGTTATTAAAATAATTGGTTACTCTAGAACAAATCCTTTTGTTATTCTATGTGTCAGTTGTCTCATGAGGACATGCAGACGTTTAGAAGGGGGAGGATGTAACCCGTGGAAGAAATAATTATAGTTAATATAAGTTCATATAATTTAATAAAGGGTTAGATTTATAATGCTAGTATTGAAAGGTTAACCAATTCTGCACATAAAGAAAAAATGTGTTCATGTATTGTTCTGTGCTTAATGTTATAATATTGTTTGGTATTGTAAGAATATAATTGGAATGTGTAATGTGTATTACCTAACCGGTGAACCAATGAGAAGGGAGTATGTGTCTGAGGGTGGAAGGAAGTACGATGTAAGGAGGAGGGACAAGAGAGGAGACAGAGGCGGGAAGGAGGAGAGTTAATGGTGAAGTACACGGAGAGTGTATTTGCTAAAACCGCCTGTAAAAGTTCACATAAATGATCGGCTAGATCATTTAAAAGTAACTCTACGGGTGGGAAAGTTTGTCGGTGGGTAAGTGTAACTTCGGAGTGAAGTTAACGGCTTAGGACACTGACAAAAGTTAAGAGAGTCAGCGCACGGTGGCTAAAAGTGCCTATGGTGGACGGAGCTGCAAAGTTAGCGGACAGCTAACATCGCGAGTGCCGTGCCAGCGACCCAGAGGACACCGGATTCGCCGAACTGTGGCACTGGACTCATCTAACCTAGCGACGGACGGGACTGACGGAACGGACGGATGCCGATGGAGTCTCCTCATCTTCATAGTAAAGGATTTCCATTTCTTTGATTCAGTGGTATCCCGAAGATTCAGGTACCTGGTTATTTTATAGTGGAAGTCGCCATTTCGCGAATCTACAGCGCACACGAGCGGCGGACAGGCCTGCAACGGTGAACATTTGGGGTTTATGTTTCTAAATTTACGCCTGCTTTATGTTATTTGAACGAATAAGTTTAAGAATTACGGAATATTGATTTATGTGTAGGAGAACCAGTAGTTTGAATTTGATTTAAGGTAACGCAATGGGAATGATTTACAACTGGAAAAGTGTGTTAAATTGTTAAGGCATGTGATTAAGTTTCATTGTAGTAAATACTGATATTGTTGTTTTATATTGCTGTGTGTGTATTTCTCTGAATGAGTGCATTATTGGTTATACTTTGCATACTGGTAGTAGGTATTTTAAGGGTACCAATATTTCTGGGGAAGATACATTTACAATGATTAGTTAGCAAGCATAGTTGTAAGTAAAACAGGTAACTATATATCTTTTGGAGGTTTATACCCTGGGTTTAATATTAGTTTTCATAGGGGCGTTGATACATATAGTCCCATGGACAACAAAGCTTCTAAATTTGATAAGTAAGGTAAATTATTTATTAGTAAGAGATTACACCCCTTACCAAGGGACCTGGGGTAGCTACCCCTATTTAACGCCAGGAGAGCAAAGGGGCGCTACATAAGCTTTTCTCACTTTTACTTTATACAGGGGGCGCTCCACTTCACGATTAATTTAAATCTATCACTCCCCTTCCATTTTACTATTTTATATATATATTTTTTTTTCTCTCATTCATAAAGGCAGCTTTTACACACGGTTTTACTCTAAATACTTCCTGGTAATTCTAGGTGCTGTAAGCTGTCCGTGCCTTTATTCCACCAGGGCGCGATCTTCTCACAAACTTGAAGACTGTCACTCCCCATTCACGTTTTACAACTTATTGTTAATGATAAAGAGACAGCTTTTTACACACAGTTTTAAACAAAGTACTGATATTATTCCTCTTCAACTGACCGCTTTGTTTTCTATGCAAAAACCACTTCGCCACAGAAGACTCAATATTATTGGCATAGCAAGTTCTGCTCTTCTCCTTTCAAAACTTGCTAAAAGCTGTATTTAAAAGAACAGATTGGCCGGGGTAATTCACACCCTTCAATGCCAGCTTAATGTTTAGGTTAGTGGGAATGACAGAGGAATTAGGGATGGAAACTTCTTTGCTGGTGGTAGAAGCGGTCTGGTGAATTTTTAGAGAGAAGAGGCCGTCGATTTTTGAATGTAGAAAATTGTTCTGGCTGCAGCCTGCAGTATGGACTTGTTGGTGTGTGTAGCTCCCAGTGTTCTGACAGCGCGACGTTTTGGGGAAGCATGTGATTCAGCAGCTACCAGTGGGCTTCGTGCGGCGGAGATTTTGTGGCTGTTAGCGGAGTTGATAACAGAGGGTCGTTAAGAGAAGCCTGCATGCAGTAGGCAAAGGAGTAATGTTTGCCGGCGGGGGACGTGCGGCGATTAACCTGTGCGGTAGTGAAAAGGAGTTAAAAAGAAGGAAGTGTGCGGATGCGGAAAGAATGGAATAATTGTGGTAGGCTGCCGGCTGAGTAGTTTGGTGAATGTTTGGTGTGGGTCCGGCGCTGCCGATTGGATGGTGGGGCTGCAGTGTGAGTCAGATAAAAAAAAAAAAAAAGAACATTAGTAGTATCCAATGGGACCAACTGGCATGTATAGAGGCGTGTAATACAAAAGGGCTGTTTTCGGTAGCATCTCTTGCTTACGGCCATACCACCCTGAACACGCCTGATCTAGTCTGATCTCGGAAGCTAAGCAGGGTAAGGTCTGGTTAGTACTTGGATGGGAGACCGCCTGGGAATACCAGGTGCTGTAAGCTTTTCTCACTTTTACTTTATACAGGGGGCGCTCCACTTCACGATTAATTTAAATCTATCACTCCCCTTCCATTTTACTATTTTATATATATATATTTTTTTTCTCTCATTCATAAAGGCAGCTTTTAGAAACCGTTTTACTCTAAATACTTCCTGGTAATTCTAGGTGCTGTAAGCTGTTTGTGCCTTTATTCCACCAGGGCGCGATCTTCTCACAAACTTGAAGACTGTCACTCCCCATTCACGTTTTACAACTTATTGTTGATGATAAAGAGACAGCTTTTTACACACAGTTTTAAACAAAGTACTGATATTATTCCTCTTCAACTGACCGCTTTGTTTTCTATGCAAAAACCACTTCGCCACAGAAGACTCGATATTATTGGCATAGCAAGTTCTGCTCTTCTCCTTTCAAAACTTGCTAAAAGCTGTATTTAAAAGAACAGATTGGCCAGGGTAATTCACACCCTTCAATGCCAGCTTAATGTTTAGGTTAGTGGGAATCACAGAGGAATTAGGGATGGAAACTTCTTTGCTGGTGGTAGAAGCGGTCTGCTGAATTTTTAGAGAGAAGAGGCCGTCGATGTTTGAATGTAGAAAATTGTTCTGGCTGCAGCCTGCAGTATGGACTTGTTGGTGTGTGTAGCTCCCAGTGTTCTGACAGCGCGACGTTTTAGGGAAGCATGTGATTCAGCAGCTACCAGTGGGCTTCGTGCGGCGGAGATTTTGTGGCTGTTAGCGGAGTTGATAACAGAGGGTCGTTAAGAGAAGCCTGCATGAGGTAGGCAAAGGAGTAATGTTTGCCGTCGGGGGACGTGCGGCGATTAACCTGTGCGGTAGTGAAAAGGAGTTAAAAAGAAGGAAGTGTGCGGATGCGGAAAGAATGGAATAATTGTGGTAGGCTGCCGGCTGAGTAGTTTGGTGAATGTTTGGTGTGGGTCCGGCGCTGCCGATTGGATGGTGGGGCTGCAGTGTGAGTCAGATAAAAAAAAAAAAAAAAGAACATTAGTAGTATCCAATGGGACCAACTGGCATGTATAGAGGCGTGTAATACAAAAGGGCTGTTTTCGGTAGCATCTCTCGCTTACGGCCATACCACCCTGAACACGCCTGATCTAGTCTGATCTCGGAAGCTAAGCAGGGTAAGGTCTGGTTAGTACTTGGATGGGAGACCGCCTGGGAATACCAGGTGCTGTAAGCTTTTCTCACTTTTACTTTATACAGGGGGCGCTCCACTTCACGATTAATTTAAATCTATCACTCCCCTTCCATTTTACTATTTTATATATATATATTTTTTTCTCTCATTCATAAAGGCAGCTTTTACACACGGTTTTACTCTAAATACTTCCTGGTAATTCTAGGTGCTGTAAGCTGTCCGTGCCTTTATTCCACCAGGGCGCGATCTTCTCACAAACTTGAAGACTGTCACTCCCCATTCACGTTTTACAACTTATTGTTAATGATAAAGAGACAGCTTTTTACACACAGTTTTAAACAAAGTACTGATATTATTCCTCTTCAACTGACCGCTTTGTTTTCTATGCAAAAACCACTTCGCCACAGAAGACTCAATATTATTGGCATAGCAAGTTCTGCTCTTCTCCTTTCAAAACTTGCTAAAAGCTGTATTTAAAAGAACAGATTGGCCGGGGTAATTCACACCCTTCAATGCCAGCTTAATGTTTAGGTTAGTGGGAATCACAGAGGAATTAGGGATGGAAACTTCTTTGCTGGTGGTAGAAGCGGTCTGGTGAATTTTTAGAGAGAAGAGGCCGTCGATTTTTGAATGTAGAAAATTGTTCTGGCTGCAGCCTGCAGTATGGACTTGTTGGTGTGTGTAGCTCCCAGTGTTCTGACAGCGCGACGTTTTGGGGAAGCATGTGATTCAGCAGCTACCAGTGGGCTTCGTGCGGCGGAGATTTTGTGGCTGTTAGCGGAGTTGATAACAGAGGGTCGTTAAGAGAAGCCTGCATGCAGTAGGCAAAGGAGTAATGTTTGCCGGCGGGGGACGTGCGGCGATTAACCTGTGCGGTAGTGAAAAGGAGTTAAAAAGAAGGAAGTGTGCGGATGTGGAAAGAATGGAATAATTGTGGTAGGCTGCCGGCTGAGTAGTTTGGTGAATGTTTGGTGTGGGTCCGGCGCTGCCGATTGGATGGTGGGGCTGCAGTGTGAGTCAGATAAAAAAAAAAAAAAGAACATTAGTAGTATCCAATGGGACCAACTGGCATGTATAGAGGCGTGTAATGCAAAAGGGCTGTTTTCGGTAGCATCTCTCGCTTACGGCCATACCACCCTGAACACGCCTGATCTAGTCTGATCTCGGAAGCTAAGCAGGGTAGGGTCTGGTTAGTACTTGGATGGGAGACCGCCTGGGAATACCAGGTGCTGTAAGCTTTTCTCACTTTTACTTTATACAGGGGGCGCTCCACTTCACGATTAATTTAAATCTATCACTCCCCTTCCATTTTACTATTTTATATATATATATTTTTTTTCTCTCATTCATAAAGGCAGCTTTTAGAAACCGTTTTACTCTAAATACTTCCTGGTAATTCTAGGTGCTGTAAGCTGTTTGTGCCTTTATTCCACCAGGGCGCGATCTTCTCACAAACTTGAAGACTGTCACTCCCCATTCACGTTTTACAACTTATTGTTGATGATAAAGAGACAGCTTTTTACACACAGTTTTAAACAAAGTACTGATATTATTCCTCTTCAACTGACCGCTTTGTTTTCTATGCAAAAACCACTTCGCCACAGAAGACTCGATATTATTGGCATAGCAAGTTCTGCTCTTCTCCTTTCAAAACTTGCTAAAAGCTGTATTTAAAAGAACAGATTGGCCAGGGTAATTCACACCCTTCAATGCCAGCTTAATGTTTAGGTTAGTGGGAATCACAGAGGAATTAGGGATGGAAACTTCTTTGCTGGTGGTAGAAGCGGTCTGCTGAATTTTTAGAGAGAAGAGGCCGTCGATGTTTGAATGTAGAAAATTGTTCTGGCTGCAGCCTGCAGTATGGACTTGTTGGTGTGTGTAGCTCCCAGTGTTCTGACAGCGCGACGTTTTGGGGAAGCATGTGATTCAGCAGCTACCAGTGGGCTTCGTGCGGCGGAGATTTTGTGGCTGTTAGCGGAGTTGATAACAGAGGGTCGTTAAGAGAAGCCTGCATGAGGTAGGCAAAGGAGTAACCTTTAACCCTGATGATATATCACTGCTATCTCGGTTAGAAGACTGTCTATTAGATATCCAGTGCTGGATGGCAAAAAATTTCCTTATGTTAAACACAGAAAAAACAGAAGTTCTGGTAATTGGTCCCAAGGCTGCTAGAAATAAGTTCCACCACCTCAACGTTGGTAACCTTCCTACACAACCTAACATGGTAGTTAGAAATCTTGGCGTTCTTGTCGATTCAGATCTATGCTTTGATGCTCACATAAGAAGTATTACTAGAACTGCATTTTATCATCTACGGAACATAGCCAAGCTTCGTAAGATGCTCTCACTTAATGATGCAGAAAAACTAATACATGCCTTCGTAAGTTCCAGACTGGATTACTGTAATGCCCTCCTATCGGGTTGCCCGTCTGGATCCTTGCATAAACTTCAGATGGTACAGAATGCTGCAGCCAGAGTTCTAACAAACACTAAAAAATTTGATCATATTACACCGGTCTTATCCTCTCTTCATTGGCTGCCAGTTAAGTCTCGAATTGACTATAAAATACTGCTATTAACTTATAAAGCACTAAATGGCCTTGCACCAGAATACCTTAGTGAACTGCTGACCACATACAACCCTCCACGCTTGCTTCGCTCTCAAGCCATGGGATATCTGTTAGTGCCTAGGGTAGAAAGAGCTACGGCAGGCTGCAGAGCTTTCTCCTACAAAGCTCCTCTGCTGTGGAATGGTCTTCCACCGGATGTGCGGGTTTCAGGTTCACTCTCAATATTCAAGTCCAGACTAAAAACACACCTGTTTAGTTTAGCGTATAGGGACACTAGTTCTAGCCCTAGCTAACTCTTCACTCCCAGTCAGACCTGTAGTGTGAGGTGTAGAGCTGGGTGGGGATCGGTGCCATTGGCTTTGGATGAACTGGATTGTCAGTGCTGTCACTCTAGCTTTGCAATCTCTTGTGGAACTGGAGTGCTGACATTTCAGGGACTCCCCATGCCGGCATTCCCACTTGCCTCTCCCTCCTACTGATGCTGCCATAGCCATATCTGCCGGAGCTTGCAGATTGCACTTCATATTGTACTCACCTAGCTTTTAGCACTGCCAATAGCCTCCTCTACTATGCCTAATTGTACATTTTATTTCCCCTACTCCTCCTGGGGGTGATGCCTGGAGACCTCAATCTATCAAGATATCCAGCACACCCGACCACCACCAGTGACGTCCCTGCATCCAGCTCGCCGTTCTGTTCTTCCGTGTATGACCCGCTGCCTTACCTCTGGTTGCCTGGCAATTGGAAGAAGACTCGGCTTCGGCTCTCTCTATTTGACTATCCCTGCCGGCCCCTGGAGGATGGGCTTCCCCTTTGAGTCTGGTCCCTCTCAAGGTTTCTTCCTTCTAGGGAGTTTTTCCTTGCCACTGTCGCCTATGGCTTACTCACTGGGGGCTTTGGGTGAGGATACTGTAAAGCGCTTTGAGACAATGTAATGTTGTGATAATGCGCTATATAAAAATAAATTTGTTGTTGTTTGTTGTTGTTGAGTAATGTTTGCCGTCGGGGGACGTGCGGCGATTAACCTGTGCGGTAGTGAAAAGGAGTTAAAAAGAAGGAAGTGTGCGGATGCGGAAAGAATGGAATAATTGTGGTAGGCTGCCGGCTGAGTAGTTTGGTGAATGTTTGGTGTGGGTCCGGCGCTGCCGATTGGATGGTGGGGCTGCAGTGTGAGTCAGATAAAAAAAAAAAAAGAACATTAGTAGTATCCAATGGGACCAACTGGCATGTATAGAGGCGTGTAATGCAAAAGGGCTGTTTTCGGTAGCATCTCTCGCTTACGGCCATACCACCCTGAACACGCCTGATCTCGTCTGATCTCGGAAGCTAAGCAGGGTAGGGTCTGGTTAGTAGTTGGATGGGAGACTGCCTGGGAATACCAGGTGCTGTAAGCTTTTCTCACTTTTACTTTATACAGGGGGCGCTCCACTTCACGATTAATTTAAATCTATCACTCCCCTTCCATTTTACTATTTTATATATATTTTTTTTTTTTCTCTCATTCATAAAGGCAGCTTTTACACACCGTTTTACTCTAAATACTTCCTGGTAATTCTAGGTGCTGTAAGCTGTTCGTGCCTTTATTCCACCAGGGCGCGATCTTCTCACAAACTTGAAGACTGTCACTCCCCATTCACGTTTTACAACTTATTGTTAATGATAAAGAGACAGCTTTTTACACACAGTTTTAAACAAAGTACTGATATTATTCCTCTTCAACTGACCGCTTTGTTTTCTATGCAAAAAGCACTTCGCCACAGAAGACTCGATATTATTGGCTGTTGGAGAAAGCGTCAGGCTTTCCACTCCAACTCTGCACACAGGACCAAACTACAATACAGTATATGTTGGAGAAAGCGACAGGCTTTCCACTCCAACTCTGTACACACCATTAATTACGAGACAACACACTTAGAGTTTTACTTGCACAAGGGTAACCAGACTCTCTGCATGGTAGGCTACAAAGGAATGTGTTACAAAGGGTGGTTCCCCTTGGCACCTTTATTTATAGTCAATGGGGGGCAGGGGTCTTGGAGTGAGAACAAAGAAAAGACTGTGAGAGTAAGAAGAAGTTCTGGTTTTCCTCAGGTAGACAACTATTTAAACACGTGCTCAGGATACGTGTAAACTAATATAATCTAAAGTATGAAGGTAAAGAAAAACAAAATAATGTATATACATATTTACACTCATTGCTGATTATACAGAAATGATAACAAATGATTACTAACAGTTTCTTCAACCTAACAGTCCCTCCTGTTTATCATGACAGTATGATCAGAAGCATCAGTATTGTACAAATTGCAAAAACACTTTCAGCACAACCGTCATTCAGATCACATCATCATCATTATTAAGAGGGCTAGACAAGGTTAGTAAATCCATTCGTTCTTCTGCAGTGTATAGCAGAAAAACAGAACTAAAAGTATGTTGTATCATGGAACGGAGGCAGGGTATAATACAAATGAAACAACAACATACAAATAATAATGTAACAAGAATGGGGAGTGAGAACTTTAGCAGTAACTGCCACCAGGACCCAGTGAGAAACCAGTCCAACCATGAGGGACTGGCATGGGGATCCAGGGACATATGTGTACAGACATAACAGTTAGTTAAATTGTCTTTCTTTGCTGAATCATAAACATAACGATACCAGTAATTTTGTAGGAAAGGATGGGTCTCATTTGTGGAGATAGGTCTCAGGTGGGAACCATCATGTGTCCATCTAGGTGGGCGAAACACCTTCTCTGGTGAGTGCAGAAGCAGACCAACAATTCCCATAAAGAGAATTACACCGAGAGTTACCTTACCACATCCCCACCCAATCAGAGCCATTCTAAATGGAGTGCAGATCAGCTGTTTTCTTCACCGGGTTGAGACGTCAGTATCCTATTGATTGCTGCGCCTTTGACTTCCACTGCTACTCCGAAGGTACAGAGGTCTCTGATACGGGCTTGATGGGCTTACAGTGACTCTTATGTATCCAGGAAGGTCGCTCTGCTATTTTCACCGCTGTTGGTGTTGTGAGGAGGACTTGATAAGGTCCGTCCCACCGAGGTGTGCTCCACTCCTTTCGCAACAGGACCTTGACCAGGATCCAATCTCCTGGCTGCAGATTATCCTGTTGAACAGAAACAGAATTTACTGGCAGACTACTGGGGTTATGTTTTTGTTGTGATGATAATAGCTTACGCATCCAATCGGCTAACGTATTTTCTCTGTCTGCTTTCCCTATATCACTCATTTCGGTTGCTAAGGGAAACGGTCTACCATACACTATTTCAAATGGTGTCAATCCTGCAGGAGTGGGAGTTATTCTCATCCATAATTTTACTAGAGACAAACATTCTGGCCACGGTCTTTTTGTCTCTTCCATTGTCTTTCTGAGCCTTGTTTTAATGGTGCCGTTGGTCCTTTCCACTAAGCCTGCGCTCTGGGGGTGATAAGCGCAATGATTTTTGAGTGCTTGTGAGTCCCATTGTCCGATCTTATAATATGAGGTATGCCATAGGTAGGGAAATAATGGCCTACCAAACATTTTGCAACGGTCATTGCATCACAGTGTTTTACAGGGTATATTTCTACCCACTTAGAAAAGGTGTCTATAATGACTAGACAGTACTTCTTCCCTTGTGACCAAGATAATTCAATGAAATCCATATGTACAATTTTAAATGGATACTCAGCTGCGGGAAACTGGCCACGTTTTGGCCTTATGTTGCCTTGTGCATTGTGTTTACAGCAAATTAAGCAAGCTCGACAAAATTGTTTTGCATAATCAGAAAAATTTATAGTATAAAAGTATTGTTGAATAATATGTACCATCCCTCCTGTTGAGACATGGGTGTTTCCATGGCTCACTAAGGCAGCTGTCTTGTATAAATTTTTTGGTAGGATGGGCTTGTCATTCATATAATAAGTTTTTCCTTGCTGTATTGCTCCTCTCTTAATCCAGCTCTGTATTTCTGTTTTAGGTGCATGAGTCTGTGCATCACATAGTACATCACTATCTATCAACAAGACATCTGTAACATTTAAGGCAGGTTGTTTTTGTGCAGCACCTTTCGCCGTCATGTCCGCAAAACTGTTTCCTTTAGCTATTGCGGAAGCATCAGTTTGGTGTGCCTTACATTTGCATATCGCAAGGCAATATGGTAATTGCACAACATCTAACAACCTGAGTAATAGGTTCGTATGAGTTAAAGATGTTCCTTGCGATGTCTTGAATCCTCTATTTTTCCACACTCTTGCATGGTGATGAACAGCTCCAAACACATATTGACTATCAGTGTATATTGTAAGTGGCTTGTTTTTGAAGAGCTCGCATGCCCTAATTACAGCATAGAGTTCAGCCGCTTGTGCTGAACAAGCAGGGGGAAGTGCATCGGCCTCTAACACTTCAGTAGATGTAACTACAGCATATCCGACCTTGTTCTTCCCCATGTCATTTTTTGATGCTGATCCATCTACAAAAACAACTGTTGAATCTGGTATTGGGGTCTGTAAAATATCTGCTCTTGGTTTGGTTTGTTCTTCCACAACTGCTTTGCACGAATGTGGCTCTCCATCTTCCGCTGTCGGAAGAAGGGTGCTAGGGTTGAGAGGACCACATCGCTGTATTGTAATGTTTGACTGTGAAAGCAGGAGTGAGACTAGGGTCAGATGTCTAACATGTGTGAGGAATGGCAGTGGCGTCTGCAGTAAAACTAAAGAAACTGAATGTGGCACCTTCAAAGTGAGTGGGTGACACAACACTAATTCTGCTGATAATTTCACTGCTTCTGCAGCAGCTGCACATGCCTGCAAACACTGCGGAAAACCAGCTGCCACTGCATCTAATCGTTTAGAATAGAACGCTAATGGCCTCTCTTTTGCGCCGAATGGCTGTGTTAATACTGCCTTCATATACCCTTGATTTGCATCAACACATAGGGTAAATGGTTGTTGATAATCTGGCAGAGCAAGTGTCACATTAGTTTGTAACATCATTTTTAAGTTTGTGAATGCCAATTCTCCTTCTTTTGTCCACTGAATTTTATCTTTCAGTGCCATGTCCTTCCCATAAATCAGGGTTTGTAAATGTTGAACGAGTGCAGCATAATCAGGTAACCATTCCCTGCAATAATTGCAAAGTCCTAAGAAGGACATCATTTGCTGTTTAGTCTTTGGCTTTGGTGCCTCTTGTATTGCCTGTTTTCTAGTTTCTAATAACGATCGACCTTGTTGGGAGAGTTTATGTCCAAGATATATAACTTCCTCTCTGCAATACTGTAATTTTTGTTTTGATGCTTTATGTCCTGTATCATACAAATGCTGTAACACTAACAGTGTGGCTTCTTTGCAATGCTGTTTTGTATCTGAAGCAATTAATATATCATCTACATACAGTAGCACTTGACTATGGGATGGTATTTTACAGGAACTCATTGAATACCGTAGTGCCATTGTATATACATGTGGACTTTCTGAAAACCCTTGAGGGAGTCTAGTGTATGTGTATTTATGTCCTTTATAAGTGAAACCAAATAAGTGTTGTGAATCAGGATGTAGTGGTACTGAAAAAAAGGCATTACTCAGATCCACTACTGAAAAATACTTCTTGTCAGGGGACAAGGAAATTAACAAAAGGTGTGGATTAGGCACATCTGGTGCAGCATGTTGTACTATTTCATTTACTGGTCTTAAATCCTGCACCATGCGCCATTTCCCTGTATGTCCCTTCTGGACAGGGAAGATAGGAGTATTGCAAGTGGCCTCAGGAGCCTCTCGCAATATTCCTGATGCCAACATATCCTGCACTACAGGGGCTATACCTTTCTCTGCTTCAGGTTTTAACGGGTATTGTCTAACTACCGGACGGTGTTCTGATTTCACAATTACTTTGTAAGGTGGAAACCCCTTTACCAGTCCTACATCAGTGGGGGAGGACGACCACAACCCTTCCAGGAGGTGATCTAGATCTGGACATGATCCCTCCTCCAGGGTTGGAAAAATTTGTCAGGTTGGGTCCTGCAAGTGTGTGGTGAGAGTGGTTTGAACTCTCCATCCCAAAGGAAACCGCCACACATTGTGTTTTTTGTCATAGCTCCAAAAGGAGCCAGGTACGGGTTGGTAGTCATTGTAACTGTGCATGGAATCTCGTAAGAACATCTCTACATCCCTCCACTGCATCTGAGGTGGTTTTGATAGAGATACGTGTGGTGTTTCCCCTCTGAACACAGCCTGTTGTTTATTAGATAAGATGACTGAAGCAGCAGAAAAGCCAGTAGTGGAGTTAACATATATATGTTGTAAGGTGATACAAGTATCTTGAAGGGCATGAAACGTTTTGTCATAGGCATAATCTGGTCCTGGGGTGCCTTTGTACCACATAGTGACGTGTAAGGCATCGCCAGGCATGAACTGGGTTTGTTTAGGGGACTGCTTTTCTCTAGTTTTTCTCAATATTTCACGTGTCTGTGCTGTCCCCCCCAGATCTAGGGACCAATAATACTGTGGAGCTGACATGCCATGTATCACGAAAGTTTGCTTTTCTACTATAGCCTTCATGCCAGTGGGTGTTGCAGTCACACTAATACCCATTTGTATCATAAGATCCCTTCCTAACAGATTGACTGGACATGAAGGGCTTATTAGCACTTGGGCGTGACATTCTAACTCTGTTTCCTCATCTTTTATGCTAACTGGATTTGTCAATTGATGACTTTCAGCTTGGCCTCCTGCAGTTCGGATATTTATGGAGGACGAAGAAAAGGTGACCCTTGGAGGGCTAGTGGTTAACACTGTTCTACAGGCTCCGGTATCACATAGGCACTCATATATTTTCCCATTTATAATAAGCCTTCGTTTTGGTAGTTCTTCAAGTTGTTTTAGTGCTAGCAGTTGGCAAACTGCTTGCAAATCTATCTCTTCTGTCTCATCCTGTTTTTGCAGCTTATCTGGCTCCTTTGATGGTTCACAGGCTAATTGTCATTGATTCTCTGTGGAATTTGGGTTGTTTATAAACTTGGTTCTACATTGCCTAGCTAAGTGCCCAAGTTTTCCGCATGTCCAGCAAGTGTTATCTTGCTGTAATAAATTTCGCTGATTGCTCCTAAAAGCACCTCTCCCCCTTCCTCGGCCTCGTGACCTTCCTCTGAACCCTCCCCTCCCCGGAGGATTCATATGTATTATTGCAACAGTATCATTAGCAGCAAACACTGCATCTGATTTCTGTTTTTGTGCTGTATGGGCGTGTTGGGCATATTCTAGGGCTTGCTGTACTGAACCAGTATTCTGATGAACCCAATGTTTATCTATGTATCTCTTCAGTTCAGGTTTTAGCCCTGCGATGAACGCACGTTTTAACTGTTGCTGATAAACTCCTCCATTTTCCTCATTATGAGGAATTCCTGAATTCCCTCTAAACACCACTCTCATCCTATCCATAAAGTCCTCTGGCTCTTCTCCATCTTTTTGCTTGCATTGTGCAATTCTACCATAATCTGCTCGTCTCATAAACACTGTCTCTATCCTTCCATGTAATTGCTGCATACTCTGTTGCAGAGCTTGTGAATTATGTGCAAGTGGTTGATTGTCTGGTCCATGACCAGTAAAGTCTCCTGCTACTCTTCCCCATTTATGATTGAACAGCTGTCTTAAACATTGGAACATTTCTCTACCATTCAGGTGGAAACTGCTCTGTAGTTCCAATATTGCTGTCCAAAATTCTGGTACCCATTCATCAACAGGAGGTATTCCCTTTAATGCTGCCGTTCTATCTTCAGCTGTCCATGGTCTATAGACTAACATTGTTTCAGGTCCTCCATCTGGCTCTCTATTAGGGTTTGCCACCTCCACTAGGGGGCATTGTAATTCTATTTCTTCCTCTTCACTATCAATATCAATGCCTTCATTTCGCGGATGCCATCGAACCTTAGCAGTAGCTAGATCGCGCACAGGGTATAACGTAGGATCTCTACTCCTAGTTATAATGGGGGAAGAAGGAAGAGCTGATGGCTTCTTTGGTATTGTGCCCGTAGCTGATGGTTGTTTTATTTCCCTTCTATCTACGGGTTGCATGGGGGCAGGCAATAGTGGTGGTGTTGGTGGTCTATTTTCTCTATGTTTTATTTTGGCCACCGTCTCATCATCTAAAGTGACTAGAGCGGCTGCAGTTAATTTATCCTTTCTATCATCCTTTTTCTGCTTTCTACGTACATCTCTTAACTTACTTTGTTCCAACCAATTATCTGAATACTTATATTCTTTTTTCCTTTTCTCCAATTTTCCTTTCTTCAAGGTTTGTAACATTTCTAGTCTTAAATTTCCTTGTAATTTTAAGATATCTGGAGTGTGGAGTTTCCCTTCAAACCCATGTTTTTTTCTCCACCTCTGATTACTTATTTGTCCTGAACCTGGTTTATATCCTTCCATAAACTTCTCATCTCCCTCTTACTCTGATTCTTTCCCATTTTTTTTTCTTTCCCGTCTCCGCACTACACAGGTCCTGGGTGGAAATTCACTGGTATGAGATATATGGGAGGACACCAATACGGCCTTCTACTGCACGCTGTTCGTGCAGCGGTATCGGTTTTCAGGGATGAAACCCGTCCTTGATCCTTCAATCACCAGTACTTCTTTCCCACCAGGCAAAATAAGAAATGGACTGACCAAAGCAACTCTAAGCCTCTATAATAGTCTTAGTCCAGTCATTCACACAATACATGCATGTTCATATTTCGCTTAATTACGGCTAAGCCTAACCCCTTTTCTGCTTAATTACGGCTAAGCCTAACCCCTTTTCTGCTTAATTACGGCTAAGCCTAACCCACGTCAATTGACCCGGTTATTTCGCTGAATAACCTTTGTTGTCTCACCTGTCCTGTGTGCCTGTGTTCCGCCACCGAGGTCCGTCAGACATCACCAGACGTCGAGCGCAGTTCTAACCACCGGCCTGATGACGAATTCACATCACAGGTCTTTCTTGCACCCGTCTCCGAGTGGCTGTCGACAGACTTCGGTGTCGCTCCTCTCGGTGCGCTGGCGATGTCGTCAGGTGTCCTCGGATCTGGCTCGAAGGACCAAATTATATGTTGGAGAAAGCGTCAGGCTTTCCACTCCAACTCTGCACACAGGACCAAACTACAATACAGTATATGTTGGAGAAAGCGACAGGCTTTCCACTCCAACTCTGTACACACCATTAATTACGAGACAACACACTTAGAGTTTTACTTGCACAAGGGTAACCACACTCTCTGCATGGTAGGCTACAAAGGAATGTGTTACAAAGGGTGGTTCCCCTTGGCACCTTTATTTATAGTCAATGGGGGGCAGGGGTCTTGGAGTGAGAACAAAGAAAAGACTGTGAGAGTAAGAAGAAGTTCTGGTTTTCCTCAGGTAGACAACTATTTAAACACGTGCTCAGGATACATGTAAACTAATATAATCTAAAGTATGAAGGTAAAGAAAAACAAAATAATGTATATACATATTTACACTCATTGCTGATTATACAGAAATGATAACAAATGATTACTAACAGTTTCTTCAACCTAACATTGGCATAGCAAGTTCTGCTCTTCTCCTTTCAAAACTTGCTAAAAGCTGTATTTAAAAGAACAGATTGGCCAGGGTAATTCACACCCTTCAATGCCAGCTTAATGTTTAGGTTAGTGGGAATCACAGAGGAATTAGGGATGGAAACTTCTTTGCTGGTGGTAGAAGCGGTCTGCTGAATTTTTAGAGAGAAGAGGCCGTCGATGTTTGAATGTAGAAAATTGTTCTGGCTGCTGCTTGCAGTATGGACTTGTTGGTGTGTGTAGCTCCCAGTGTTCTGACAGCGCGACGTTTTGGGGAAGCATGTGATTCAGCAGCTACCAGTGGGCTTCGTGCGGCGGAGATTTTGTGGCTGTTAGCGGAGTTGATAACAGAGGGTCGTTAAGAGAAGCCTGCATGCAGTAGGCAAAGGAGTAATGTTTGCCGGCGGGGGACGTGCGGCGATTAACCTGTGCGGTAGTGAAAAGGAGTTAAAGAGAAGGAAGTGTGCGGATGCGGAAAGAATGGAATAATTGTGGTAGGCTGCCGGCTGAGTAGTTTGGTGAATGTTTGGTGTGGGTCCGGCGCTGCCGATTGGATGGTGGGGCTGCAGTGTGAGTCAGATAAAAAAAAAAAAAAGAACATTAGTAGTATCCAATGGGACCAACTGGCATGTATAGAGGCGTGTAATGCAAAAGGGCTGTTTTCGGTAGCATCTCTCGCTTACGGCCATACCACCCTGAACACGCCTGATCTCGTCTGATCTCGGAAGCTAAGCAGGGTAGGGTCTGGTTAGTACTTGGATGGGAGACCACCTGGGAATACCAGGTGCTGTAAGCTTTTCTCACTTTTACTTTATACAGGGGGCGCTCCACTTCACGATTAATTTAAATCTATCAATCCCCTTCCATTTTACTATTTTATATATATATTTTTTTTTTCTCTCATTCATAAAGGCAGCTTTTAGAAACCGTTTTACTCTAAATACTTCCTGGTAATTCTAGGTGCTGTAAGCTGTTCGTGCCTTTATTCCACCAGGGCGCGATCTTCTCACAAACTTGAAGACTGTCACTCCCCATTCACGTTTTACAACTTATTGTTGATGATAAAGAGACAGCTTTTTACACACAGTTTTAAACAAAGTACTGATATTATTCCTCTTCAACTGACCGCTTTGTTTTCTATGCAAAAACCACTTCGCCACAGAAGACTCGATATTATTGGCATAGCAAGTTCTGCTCTTCTCCTTTCAAAACTTGCTAAAAGCTGTATTTAAAAGAACAGATTGGCCAGGGTAATTCACACCCTTCAATGCCAGCTTAATGTTTAGGTTAGTGGGAATCACAGAGGAATTAGGGATGGAAACTTCTTTGCTGGTGGTAGAAGCGGTCTGCTGAATTTTTAGAGAGAAGAGGCCGTCGATGTTTGAATGTAGAAAATTGTTCTGGCTGCAGCTTGCAGTATGGACTTGTTGGTGTGTGTAGCTCCCAGTGTTCTGACAGCGCGACGTTTTGGGGAAGCATGTGATTCAGCAGCTACCAGTGAGCTTCGTGCGGCGGAGATTTTGTGGCTGTTAGCGGAGTTGATAACAGAGGGTCGTTAAGAGAAGCCTGCATGCAGTAGGCAAAGGAGTAATGTTTGCCGGCGGGGGACGTGCGGCGATTAACCTGTGCGGTAGTGAAAAGGAGTTAAAGAGAAGGAAGTGTGCGGATGCGGAAAGAATGGAATAATTGTGGTAGGCTGCCGGCTGAGTAGTTTGGTGAATGTTTGGTGTGGGTCCGGCGCTGCCGATTGGATGGTGGGGCTGCAGTGTGAGTCAGATAAAAAAAAAAAAAAAAACCAGGAGTAGGATCCAATGGGACTAACTGGCATGTATAGACGCGTGTAATGCAAAAGGGCTGTTTTTGGTAGCATCCCTCGCTTACGGCCATACCACCCTGAACACGCCCGATCTCGTCTGATCTCGGAAGCCAAGCAGGGTAGGGTCTAGTTAGTACTTGGATGGGAGACCTTCTGGGAATACCAGGTGCTGTAAGCCTTTCTCACTTTTACTTTATACAGGGGGCGCTCCACTTCACGATTAATTTAAATCTATCACTCCCCTTACTATTTTATATATTTCTTTTTTCTCTCATTCATAAAGGCAGCTTTTACACACGTTTTACTCTAAATACTGCCTGGTAATTCTAGGTGCTGTAAGCTGGTCGTGCCTTTATTCCACCAGGGCACGATCTTCTCACAATCTTGAAGACTGTCACTCCCCATTCACATTTTACAACTTATTGTTAATAATAAAGAGACAGCTTTTTACACACAGTTTTAAACAAAGTACTGATATAATTCCTCTTCAACTCACCGCTTTGTTTTCTATGCAAAAACCACTTCGCCACAGAAGACTTGATATTTTTGGCATAGCAAGGTCTGCTCTTCTCCTCCTTTCAAAACTTGCTAAAAGCTGTATTTAAAAGAGCAGGTTGGCCGGGGTAATTCACACCCTTCAATGCCAACTTAATGTTTAGGTTAGTGGGAATCACAGAGGAATTAGGGATGGAAACTTCTTTGCTGATGGTAGAAGCGGTCTGGTGAATTTTTAGAGAGAAGAGGCCGTCGATGTTTCAATGTAGAAAATTGTTCTGGCTGCAGCCTGCAGTATGGACTTGTTGGTGTGTGTAGCTCCCAGTGTTCTGACAGCGTAACGTTTTGGGGAAGCATGTGATTCAACAGCTACCAGTGGGCTTCGCGCGGCAGTGATTTTGTGGCTGTTAGCGGAGTTGATTACAGAGGGTCGTTAAGAGAAGCCTGCATGCGGTAGGCAAAGGAGTAATGTTTGCCGGCGGGGGACGTGCGGCGATTAACCTGTGCGGTAGTGAAAAGGAGTTAAAGAGAAGGAAGTGTGCGGATGCGGAAAGAATGGGATAATTGTGGTAGGCTGCCGGCTGAGTAGTTTGGTGAATGTTTGGTGTGGGTCCGGCGCTGCCGATTGGATGGTGGTGCTGCAGTGTGAGTCAGATAAAAAAAAAAAAAAACCAGGAGTAGAATCCAATGGGACTAACTGGCATGTATAGACGCGTGTAATGCAAAAGGGCTGTTTTTGGTAGCTTCTCACGCTTATGGCCATACCACCCTGAACACGCCTGATCTCATCTGATCTCGGAAGCTAAGCAGGGTAGGGTGTGGTTAGTACTTGGATGGGAGACCACCTGGGAATACCAGGTGCTGTAAGCTTTTCTCACTTTTACTTTATAAAGGGGGCGCTCCACTTCACGATTAATTTAAATCTATCACTCCCCTTCCATTTTACTATTTTATATATATATATTTTTTCTCTCTTTCATAAAGCCAGCTTTTAGAAACCGTTTCACTCTAAATACTGCCTGGTAATTCTAGGTGCTGTAAGCTGTTTGTGACTTTATTCCACCAGGGCGCGATCTTCTCACAAACTTGAAGACTGTCACTCCCCATTCACGTTTTACAACTTATTGTTAATGATAAAGAGACAGCTTTTTACACACAGTTTTAAACAAAGTACTGATATTATTCCTCTTCAACTGACCGCTTTGTTTTCTATGCAAAAACCACTTCACCACAAAAGACTCGATATTATTGGCATAGCAAGGTCTGCTCTTCTCCTCCTTTCAAAACTTGCTAAAAGCTGTATTTAAAAGAGCAGATTGGCAGGGGTAATTCACACACTTCAATGCCAGCTTAATGTTTAGGTTAGTGGGAATCACAGAGGAATTAGGGATGGAAACTTCTTTGCTGGTGGTAGAAGCGGTCTGGTGAATTTTTAGAGAGAAGAGGCCGTCGATGTTTGAATGTAGAAAATTGTTCTGGCTGCAGCCTGTGTCATGCCCTGCTCGTCGGCTCCTCCTGTGTGCCACGCCCCCTGCCTACCCACGTGTGTTTCCCGGATTGTACCCAGCTGTGTCTGATTATTTTCAATCAGTCCTGTGTATTTCAGTCCGTGTCTTACCCGAGTCCTGTGTCCGTCATTGATGTTCATGGATGTTTGTTTGCGTGAGATCCCCGTATTCCTGAATAAACCCCGTTCGTCCCGTATCCTGCCTGCCTGCTTCCTCCTTCCGCACAATCGCCGCTCTCCGCCGCGCTCGCGCACCTCGACCCGTGACAGAATGACGGACCCGAAAAAGAAAAATAAGCGGAGAAGGAGGATCCCGTAGGAGCCGATCCGCCTGGGAGCCTGCTCGCTCTCCAGGATATGGATCGCTCCGGAGGAAGAGGTACCCGTCCGGTCTCCAGCCCGGGGGCCGCTCCAGCGAGGTACCTGCCCTGTCTCCATGTTCTGGCACTCGAGTGAGGAGGAGGAGGAGGAGCCCTTCCTCTTCCCTTACCAGGAGCGGGAGCCGGTGTTTTCGCCGTCTGTGTTTGCAGACATCGCGCCACCTCCCGCTGCCACCAGGCGCCAGAAGAGCAAGGAGGGGTCCATCGAATACCCGGACCCACTGCTCATCCCCCCTGCAGCAGCCACCCCGGAGGCGCCGTCCGCGCCTCAACCAGGGAAGACGGCCGACTGCATCTCCCAGTTCTTCGCCCTCCAGGGGCTATTCTGGAGGATCTGGGAGGGACTGGGCACTCCAGTGAGTCCGGAGGCAGAGGACATTGTAACGCGGCTCCAGAAAGACTTTGCCGCGTTCACTCCCGCCTCCGACCGGGGGGATCTGGAGAAAATGGCAGAGGGAGTTCGGCAGCTCCTCCAGCTCCAGAGGGCTGCGGACCCCGCTCCCGTGCAGCCGCCATTGCCGGCGGACCCCGCTCCCGTGCAGCCGCCATTGCCGGCGGACCCCGCTCCCGTGCAGCCGCCATTGCCGGCGGACCCCGCTCCCGTGCAGCCGCCTTCGCCGCTGCCGCCGCCTGCGCAGCCGCCTTCGCCGTCGCCGCCGCCTGCGCAGCCGCATTCGCTGCCTGCTGCAGCTCCCGGGCCGGCGCCCCCACTGCAACCACCTGCAGCTCCCGGGCAGGCGCCCCCACTGCAGCAAGCTCCTGTTCCTGACCGCGCTCCTGTTCCTGACCGCGCTCCTGTTCCTGACCGCGCTCCTGTTCCTGTCCCGGCGCCCCCACTGCAACCACCTGCAGCTCCCGGGCCGGCGCCCCCACTGCAGCCACCTCCAAGTCCTGACCGCGCTCCAAGTCCTGACCGCGCTCCTGTTCCTTCTCCCCCTGTGACTGTTTCTCCCTCGCCCCGGCGAACTCGACCCCGACCGGGGGTCATGTCTGTGTCCCGTAAAGGGAGGGGACACAGACGCAGGGCTGGGGTCCCGCCCGCCCTGCCCCCTGGCTCGCCCTGCGTCGCCTGCGCTGGGGCTCGGTTGGCGCCTGCGGGTCCTGGCCCTCCGGGTCGGCTGTCGCCTGCGGGTCCCTCTCCGGTGCCTCGTCGCCCTGCCTCGCTCCCCCCTTCGGTGCCTGGTCGGTCGCCTGGGGGTTCCCCGACGGCGGCTCCTTGGTCGCCTGCGGGGCCCCTACCTGCGGCCCGTCGGAGGACGTCGCCGCCTGCAGCGGCTCCCCCCCTCGCCTTGCCTTCGCCCTGGCCCCTTCCAGCTCCCTCGTCCCCTTCCCTGGTGCTCCCTCCTGCTCCCTCCCTGGCCCCTCCGCGGGTCCCTCGCCCTGTCTCCTCTGCCCCTCCGTGGTCCCCTCCGGCTGCCTCCCGTCGCCCGCTGGGGCTCCCACGGGCTCCCCTTTGTTCCCCCGCCTTCTCTCCCTTCTTTCCTGTCTCTGTCCCGCCTGTCTTTGTTCCTCCTCCTGCCTTTGTCCCGCCGTCCTCTGTTCCTGGTCCCTTTGTTCTGCCCCGCTCTGTTCCTGGTTTCCCGTCGTTCCCTCCCGTCACTCCCGCTCCTTTTGTTCCGCCTGTTCCCTCTGTTTCTCCCTTCCTGATTTGTCTGTCTGCCTTCCCGTCCCTTTGTCAGCTCCTGTCGCACGTCCTGTCGCTTGCCCTGTTTTGTGCCTCGGTCCTGTTTCCCGTCTCTTGTTGATTCTGTTTTTTTGCTCCAGGTCCCGGTTCCCGTGTCCCGTCTGTCGCCTCCTCCCTGGCGCGCCCGGTGAAGCGCGCCTTTGGGGGGGGGGTTCTGTCATGCCCTGCTCGTCGGCTCCTCCTGTGTGCCACGCCCCCTGCCTACCCACGTGTGTTTCCCGGATTGTACCCAGCTGTGTCTGATTATTTTCAATCAGTCCTGTGTATTTCAGTCCGTGTCTTACCCGAGTCCTGTGTCCGTCATTGATGTTCATGGATGTTTGTTTGCGTGAGATCCCCGTATTCCCGAATAAACCCCGTTCGTCCCGTATCCTGCCTGCCTGCTTCCTCCTTCCGCACAATCGCCGCTCTCCGCCGCGCTCGCGCACCTCGACCCGTGACAGCCTGCAGTATGGACTTGTTGGTGTGTGTAGCTCCCAGTGTTCTGACAGCGCGACGTTTTGGGGAAGCATGTGATTCAGCAGCTACCAGTGGGCTTCGTGCGGCGGAGATTTTGTGGCTGTTAGCGGAGTTGATAACAGAGGGTCGTTAAGAGAAGCCTGCATGCAGTAGGCAAAGGAGTAATGTTTGCCGGCGGGGGACGTGCGGCGATTAACCTGTGCGGTAGTGAAAAGGAGTTAAAAAGAAGGAAGTGTGCGGATGCGGAAAGAATGGAATAATTGTGGTAGGCTGCCGGCTGAGTAGTTTGGTGAATGTTTGGTGTGGGTCCGGCGCTGCCGATTGGATGGTGGTGCTGCAGTGTGAGTCAGATAAAAAAAAAAAAACCAGGAGTAGGATCCAATGGGACTAACTGGCATGTATAGACGCGTGTAATGCAAAAGGGCTGTTTTTGGTCACGTCTCTCGCTTATGGCCATACATCCCTGAACACGCCCGATCTCATCCGATCTCGGAAGCCAAGCAGGGTAGGGTCTGGTTAGTACTTTGATGGGAGACCTCCTGGGAATACCAGGTGATGTAAGCTTTTCTCACTTTTACTTTATACAGGGGGCGCTCCACTTCACGATTAATTTAAATCTATCACTCCCCTTCCATTTTACTATTTTATATATATATTTTTATTTTCTCTCTTTCATAAAGGCAGCTTTTACACACCGTTTTACTTTAAATACTTCCTGGTAATTCTAGGTGCTGTAAGCTGGTCGTGCCTTTATTCCACCAGGGCACGATCTTCTCACAATCTTGAAGACTGTCACTCCCCATTCACGTTTTATAACTTATTGTTAATAATAAAGAGACAGTTTTTTACACACAGTTTTAAACAAAGTACTGATATAATTCCTCTTCAACTCACCGCTTTGTTTTCTATGCAAAAACCACTTCGCCACAGAAGACTTGATATTTTTGGCATAGCAAGGTCTGCTCTTCTCCTCCTTTCAAAACTTGCTAAAAGCTGTATTTAAAAGGGCAGGTTGGCCGGGGTAATTCACACCCTTCAATGCCAGATTAATGTTTAGGTTGCCGATTGGATGGTGGTGCTGCAGTGTGAGTCAGATAAAAAAAAAAAAAACCAGGAGTAGAATCCAATGGGACTAACTGGCATGTATAGACGCGTGTAATGCAAAAGGGCTGTTTTTGGTAGCGTCTCACGCTTATGGCCATACCACCCTGAACACGCCCGATCTCATCTGATCTCGGAAGCCAAGCAAGGTAGGGTCTGGTTAGTACTTGGATGGGAGACCTCCTGGGAATACCAGGTGCTGTAAGCTTTTCTCACTTTTACTTTATACAGGGGGCGCTCCACTTCACGATTAATTTAAATCTAGCACTCCCCTTCCATTTTACTATTTTATATATATATTTTTTTTCTCACTTTCATAAAGCCAGCTTTTAGAAACCGTTTTACTCTAAATACTTCCTGGTAATTCTAGGTAAGCTGTTCGTGCCTTTATTCCACCAGGGCGCGATCTTTTCACAAACTTGAAGACTGTCACTCCCCATTCACGTTTTACAACTTATTGTTAATGATAAAGAGACAGCTTTTTACACACAGTTTTAAACAAAGTACTGATATTATTCCTCTTCACCTGACCGCTTTGTTTTCTATGCAAAAACCACTTCGCCACAGAAGACTCGATATTATTGGCATAGCAAGTTCTGCTCTTCTCCTTTCAAAACTTGCTAAAAGCTGTATTTAAAAGAACAGATTGGCCGGGGTAATTCACACCCTTCAATGCCAGCTTAATGTTTAGGTTAGTGGGAATCACAGAGGAATTAGGGATGGAAACTTCTTTGCTGGTGGTAGAAGCGGTCTGGTGAATTTTTAGAGAGAAGAGGCCGTCGATGTTTGAATGTAGAAAATAGTTCTGGCTGCAGCCTGCAGTATGGACTTGTTGGTGTGTGTAGCTCCCAGTGTTCTGACAGCGCGACGTTTTGGGGAAGCATGTGATTCAGCAGCTACCAGTGGGCTTCGTGCGGCGGAGATTTTGTGGCTGTTAGCGGAGTTGATAACAGAGGGTCGTTAAGAGAAGCCTGCATGCAGTAGGCAAAGGAGTAATGTTTGCCGGCGGGGGACGTGCGGCGATTAACCTGTGCGGTAGTGAAAAGGAGTTAAAAAGAAGGAAGTGTGCGGATGCGGAAAGAATGGAATAATTGTGGTAGGCTGCCGGCTGAGTAGTTTGGTGAATGTTTGGTGTGGGTCCGGCGCTGCCGATTGGATGGTGGTGCTGCAGTGTGAGTCAGATAAAAAAAAAAAAAACCAGGAGTAGAATCCAATGGGACTAACTGGCATGTATAGACGCGTGTAATGCAAAAGGGCTGTTTTTGGTAGCGTCTCACGCTTATGGCCATACCACCCTGAACACGCCCGATCTCATCTGATCTCGGAAGCCAAGCAAGGTAGGGTCTGGTTAGTACTTGGATGGGAGACCACCTGGGAATACCAGGTGCTGTAAGCTTTTCTCACTTTTACTTTATACAGGGGGCGCTCCACTTCACGATTAATTTAAATCTATCACTCCCCTTCCATTTTACTATTTTATATATTTCTTTTTTCTCTCATTCATAAAGGCAGCTTTTACACACCGTTTTACTCTAAATACTTCCTGGTAATTCTAGGTGCTGTAAGCTGTTCGTGCCTTTATTCCACCAGGGCGCAATATTCTCACAAACTTGAAGACTGTCACTCCCCATTCACGTTTTACAACTTATTGTTAATGATAAAGAGACAGCTTTTTACACACAGTTTTAAACAAAGTACTGATATTATTCCTCTTCAACTGACCGCTTTGTTTTCTATGCAAAAACCACTTCACCACAGAAGACTCGATATTATTGGCATAGCAAGTTCTGCTCTTCTCCTTTCAAAACTTGCTAAAAGCTGTATTTAAAAGAACAGATTGGCCGGGGTAATTCACACCCTTCAATGCCAGCTTAATGTTTAGGTTAGTGGGAATCACAGAGGAATTAGGGATGGAAACTTCTTTGCTGGTGGTAGAAGCGGTCTGGTGAATTTTTAGAGAGAAGAGGCCGTCGATGTTTGAATGTAGAAAATTGTTCTGGCTGCAGCCTGCAGTATGGACTTGTTGGTGTGTGTAGCTCCCAGTGTTCTGACAGCGCGACGTTTTGGGGAAGCATGTGATTCAGCAGCTACCAGTGGGCTTCGTGCGGCGGAGATTTTGTGGCTGTTAGCGGAGTTGATAACAGAGGGTCGTTAAGAGAAGCCTGCATGCAGTAGGCAAAGGAGTAATGTTTGCCGGCGGGGGACGTGCGGCGATTAACCTGTGCGGTAGTGAAAAGGAGTTAAAAAGAAGGAAGTGTGCGGATGCGGAAAGAATGGAATAATTGTGGTAGGCTGCCGGCTGAGTAGTTTGGTGAATGTTTGGTGTGGGTCCGGCGCTGCCGATTGGATGGTGGTGCTGCAGTGTGAGTCAGATAAAAAAAAAAAAAACCAGGAGTAGAATCCAATGGGACTAACTGGCATGTATAGACGCGTGTAATGCAAAAGGGCTGTTTTTGGTAGCGTCTCACGCTTATGGCCATACCACCCTGAACACGCCCGATCTCATCTGATCTCGGAAGCCAAGCAAGGTAGGGTCTGGTTAGTACTTGGATGGGAGACCACCTGGGAATACCAGGTGCTGTAAGCTTTTCTCACTTTTACTTTATACAGGGGGCGCTCCACTTCACGATTAATTTAAATCTATCACTCCCCTTCCATTTTACTATTTTATATATTTCTTTTTTCTCTCATTCATAAAGGCAGCTTTTACACACCGTTTTACTCTAAATACTTCCTGGTAATTCTAGGTGCTGTAAGCTGTTCGTGCCTTTATTCCACCAGGGCGCAATATTCTCACAAACTTGAAGACTGTCACTCCCCATTCACGTTTTACAACTTATTGTTAATGATAAAGAGACAGCTTTTTACACACAGTTTTAAACAAAGTACTGATATTATTCCTCTTCAACTGACCGCTTTGTTTTCTATGCAAAAACCACTTCACCACAGAAGACTCGATATTATTGGCATAGCAAGTTCTGCTCTTCTCCTTTCAAAACTTGCTAAAAGCTGTATTTAAAAGAACAGATTGGCCGGGGTAATTCACACCCTTCAATGCCAGCTTAATGTTTAGGTTAGTGGGAATCACAGAGGAATTAGGGATGGAAACTTCTTTGCTGGTGGTAGAAGCGGTCTGGTGAATTTTTAGAGAGAAGAGGCCGTCGATGTTTCAATGTAGAAAATTGTTCTGGCTGCAGCCTGCAGTATGGACTTGTTGGCGTGTGTAGCTCCCAGTGTTCTGACAGCATGACATTTTGGGGAAGCATGTGATTCAACAGCAACCAGTGGGCTTCGTGCGGCGGAGATTTTGTGGCTGTTAGCGGAGTTGATAACAGAGGGTCTTTAAGAGAAGCCTGCATGCGGTAGGCAAATGAGTAATGTTTGCCGGCGGGGGACGTGCAGCGATTAACCTGTGCGGTAGTGAAAAGGAGTTAAAAAGAAGGAAGTGTGCGGATTCGGAAAGAATGGAATAATTGTGGTAGGCTGCCGGCTGAGTAGTTTGGTGAATGTTTGGTGTGGGTGCGGCGCTGCCGATTGGATGGTGGTGCTGCAGTGTGAGTCAGATAAAAAAAAAAAAAAAACAGGAGTAGGATCCAATGGGACTAACTGGCATGTATAGAGGCGTGTAATGCAAAAGGGCTGTTTTTGTTCGCGGCTCTCTCTTATGGCCGTACCATCCTGAACACGCCCGATCTCGTCTGATCTCGGAAGCTAAGTGGGGTAGGGTCTGGTTAGTACTTGGATGGGAGACTGCCTGGGAATACCACGTGCTGTAAGCTTTTCTCACTTTTACTTTATACAGGGGGCACTCCACCTCACGATTAATTTAAATCTATCACTCCCCTTACTATTTTATATATTTCTTTTTTCTCTCATTCATAAAGGCAGCTTTTACACACGTTTTACTCTAAATACTGCCTGGTAATTCTAGGTGCTGTAAGCTGGTCGTGCCTTTATTCCACCAGGGCACGATCTTCTCACAATCTTGAAGACTGTCACTCCCCATTCACATTTTACAACTTATTGTTAATAATAAAGAGACAGCTTTTTACACACAGTTTTAAACAAAGTACTGATATAATTCCTCTTCAACTCACCGCTTTGTTTTCTATGCAAAAACCACTTCGCCACAGAAGACTTGATATTTTTGGCATAGCAAGGTCTGCTCTTCTCCTCCTTTCAAAACTTGCTAAAAGCTGTATTTAAAAGGGCAGGTTGGCCGGGGTAATTCACACCCTTCAATGCCAGATTAATGTTTAGGTTAGTGGGAATCACAGAGGAATTAGGGATGGAAACTTCTTTGCTGATGGTAGAAGCGGTCTGGTGAATTTTTAGAGAGAAGAGGCCGTCGATGTTTCAATGTAGAAAATTGTTCTGGCTGCAGCCTGCAGTATGGACTTGTTGGTGTGTGTAGCTCCCAGTGTTCTGACAGCGTAACGTTTTGGGGAAGCATGTGATTCAACAGCTACCAGTGGGCTTCGCGCGGCAGTGATTTTGTGGCTGTTAGCGGAGTTGATTACAGAGGGTCGTTAAGAGAAGCCTGCATGCGGTAGGCAAAGGAGTAATGTTTGCCGGCGGGGGACGTGCGGCGATTAACCTGTGCGGTAGTGAAAAGGAGTTAAAGAGAAGGAAGTGTGCGGATGCGGAAAGAATGGGATAATTGTGGTAGGCTGCCGGCTGAGTAGTTTGGTGAATGTTTGGTGTGGGTCCGGCGCTGCCGATTGGATGGTGGTGCTGCAGTGTGAGTCAGATAAAAAAAAAAAAAAACCAGGAGTAGAATCCAATGGGACTAACTGGCATGTATAGACGCGTGTAATGCAAAAGGGCTGTTTTTGGTAGCTTCTCACGCTTATGGCCATACATCCCTGAACACGCCCGATCTCATCCGATCTCGGAAGCCAAGCAGGGTAGGGTCTGGTTAGTACTTTGATGGGAGACCTCCTGGGAATACCAGGTGATGTAAGCTTTTCTCACTTTTACTTTATAAAGGGGGCGCTCCACTTCACGATTAATTTAAATCTAGCACTCCCCTTCCATTTTACTATTTTATATATATATTTTTTTTCTCTCTTTCATAAAGCCAGCTTTTAGAAACCGTTTTACTCTAAATACTTCCTGGAAATTCTAGGTGCTGTAAGCTGTTCGTGCCTTTATTCCACCAGGGCGCAATATTCTCACAAACTTGAAGACTGTCACTCCCCATTCACGTTTTACAACTTATTGTTAATGATAAAGAGACAGCTTTTTACACACAGTTTTAAACAAAGTACTGATATTATTCCTCTTCAACTGACCGCTTTGTTTTCTATGCAAAAACCACTTCACCACAGAAGACTCGATATTATTGGCATAGCAAGTTCTGCTCTTCTCCTTTCAAAACTTGCTAAAAGCTGTATTTAAAAGAACAGATTGGCCGGGGTAATTCACACCCTTCAATGCCAGCTTAATGTTTAGGTTAGTGGGAATCACAGAGGAATTAGGGATGGAAACTTCTTTGCTGGTGGTAGAAGCGGTCTGGTGAATTTTTAGAGAGAAGAGGCCGTCGATGTTTCAATGTAGAAAATTGTTCTGGCTGCAGCCTGCAGTATGGACTTGTTGGCGTGTGTAGCTCCCAGTGTTCTGACAGCATGACATTTTGGGGAAGCATGTGATTCAACAGCAACCAGTGGGCTTCGTGCGGCGGAGATTTTGTGGCTGTTAGCGGAGTTGATAACAGAGGGTCTTTAAGAGAAGCCTGCATGCGGTAGGCAAATGAGTAATGTTTGCCGGCGGGGGACGTGCAGCGATTAACCTGTGCGGTAGTGAAAAGGACTTAAAGAGAAGGAAGTGTGCGGATGCGGAAAGAATGGAATAATTGTGGTAGGCTGCCGGCTGAGTAGTTTGGTGAATGTTTGGTGTGGGTGCGGCGCTGCCGATTGGATGGTGGTGCTGCAGTGTGAGTCAGATAAAAAAAAAAAAACCAGGAGTAGGATCCAATGGGACTAACTGGCATGTATAGACGCGTGTAATGCAAAAGGGCTGTTTTTGGTCACGTCTCTCGCTTATGGCCATACATCCCTGAACACGCCCGATCTCATCCGATCTCGGAAGCCAAGCAGGGTAGGGTCTGGTTAGTACTTTGATGGGAGACCTCCTGGGAATACCAGGTGATGTAAGCTTTTCTCACTTTTACTTTATACAGGGGGCGCTCCACTTCACGATTAATTTAAATCTATCACTCCCCTTCCATTTTACTATTTTATATATATATTTTTATTTTCTCTCTTTCATAAAGGCAGCTTTTACACACCGTTTTACTTTAAATACTTCCTGGTAATTCTAGGTGCTGTAAGCTGGTCGTGCCTTTATTCCACCAGGGCACGATCTTCTCACAATCTTGAAGACTGTCACTCCCCATTCACGTTTTACAACTTATTGTTAATAATAAAGAGACAGCTTTTTACACACAGTTTTAAACAAAGTACTGATATAATTCCTCTTCAACTCACCGCTTTGTTTTCTATGCAAAAACCACTTCGCCACAGAAGACTTGATATTTTTGGCATAGCAAGGTCTGCTCTTCTCCTCCTTTCAAAACTTGCTAAAAGCTGTATTTAAAAGGGCAGGTTGGCCGGGGTAATTCACACCCTTCAATGCCAGATTAATGTTTAGGTTGCCGATTGGATGGTGGTGCTGCAGTGTGAGTCAGATAAAAAAAAAAAAAACCAGGAGTAGAATCCAATGGGACTAACTGGCATGTATAGACGCGTGTAATGCAAAAGGGCTGTTTTTGGTAGCGTCTCACGCTTATGGCCATACCACCCTGAACACGCCTGATCTCATCTGATCTCGGAAGCCAAGCAAGGTAGGGTCTGGTTAGTACTTGGATGGGAGACCTCCTGGGAATACCAGGTGCTGTAAGCTTTTCTCACTTTTACTTTATACAGGGGGCGCTCCACTTCACGATTAATTTAAATCTAGCACTCCCCTTCCATTTTACTATTTTATATATATATTTTTTTTCTCACTTTCATAAAGCCAGCTTTTAGAAACCGTTTTACTCTAAATACTTCCTGGTAATTCTAGGTAAGCTGTTCGTGCCTTTATTCCACCAGGGCGCGATCTTTTCACAAACTTGAAGACTGTCACTCCCCATTCACGTTTTACAACTTATTGTTAATGATAAAGAGACAGCTTTTTACACACAGTTTTAAACAAAGTACTGATATTATTCCTCTTCACCTGACCGCTTTGTTTTCTATGCAAAAACCACTTCGCCACAGAAGACTCGATATTATTGGCATAGCAAGTTCTGCTCTTCTCCTTTCAAAACTTGCTAAAAGCTGTATTTAAAAGAACAGATTGGCCGGGGTAATTCACACCCTTCAATGCCAGCTTAATGTTTAGGTTAGTGGGAATCACAGAGGAATTAGGGATGGAAACTTCTTTGCTGGTGGTAGAAGCGGTCTGGTGAATTTTTAGAGAGAAGAGGCCGTCGATGTTTGAATGTAGAAAATAGTTCTGGCTGCAGCCTGCAGTATGGACTTGTTGGTGTGTGTAGCTCCCAGTGTTCTGACAGCGCGACGTTTTGGGGAAGCATGTGATTCAGCAGCTACCAGTGGGCTTCGTGCGGCGGAGATTTTGTGGCTGTTAGCGGAGTTGATAACAGAGGGTCGTTAAGAGAAGCCTGCATGCAGTAGGCAAAGGAGTAATGTTTGCCGGCGGGGGACGTGCGGCGATTAACCTGTGCGGTAGTGAAAAGGAGTTAAAAAGAAGGAAGTGTGCGGATGCGGAAAGAATGGAATAATTGTGGTAGGCTGCCGGCTGAGTAGTTTGGTGAATGTTTGGTGTGGGTCCGGCGCTGCCGATTGGATGGTGGTGCTGCAGTGTGAGTCAGATAAAAAAAAAAAAAACCAGGAGTAGAATCCAATGGGACTAACTGGCATGTATAGACGCGTGTAATGCAAAAGGGCTGTTTTTGGTAGCGTCTCACGCTTATGGCCATACCACCCTGAACACGCCCGATCTCATCTGATCTCGGAAGCCAAGCAAGGTAGGGTCTGGTTAGTACTTGGATGGGAGACCACCTGGGAATACCAGGTGCTGTAAGCTTTTCTCACTTTTACTTTATACAGGGGGCGCTCCACTTCACGATTAATTTAAATCTATCACTCCCCTTCCATTTTACTATTTTATATATTTCTTTTTTCTCTCATTCATAAAGGCAGCTTTTACACACCGTTTTACTCTAAATACTTCCTGGTAATTCTAGGTGCTGTAAGCTGTTCGTGCCTTTATTCCACCAGGGCGCAATATTCTCACAAACTTGAAGACTGTCACTCCCCATTCACGTTTTACAACTTATTGTTAATGATAAAGAGACAGCTTTTTACACACAGTTTTAAACAAAGTACTGATATTATTCCTCTTCAACTGACCGCTTTGTTTTCTATGCAAAAACCACTTCACCACAGAAGACTCGATATTATTGGCATAGCAAGTTCTGCTCTTCTCCTTTCAAAACTTGCTAAAAGCTGTATTTAAAAGAACAGATTGGCCGGGGTAATTCACACCCTTCAATGCCAGCTTAATGTTTAGGTTAGTGGGAATCACAGAGGAATTAGGGATGGAAACTTCTTTGCTGGTGGTAGAAGCGGTCTGGTGAATTTTTAGAGAGAAGAGGCCGTCGATGTTTCAATGTAGAAAATTGTTCTGGCTGCAGCCTGCAGTATGGACTTGTTGGCGTGTGTAGCTCCCAGTGTTCTGACAGCATGACATTTTGGGGAAGCATGTGATTCAACAGCAACCAGTGGGCTTCGTGCGGCGGAGATTTTGTGGCTGTTAGCGGAGTTGATAACAGAGGGTCTTTAAGAGAAGCCTGCATGCGGTAGGCAAATGAGTAATGTTTGCCGGCGGGGGACGTGCAGCGATTAACCTGTGCGGTAGTGAAAAGGTGTTAAAAAGAAGGAAGTGTGCGGATGCGGAAAGAATGGAATAATTGTGGTAGGCTGCCGGCTGAGTAGTTTGGTGAATGTTTGGTGTGGGTGCGGCGCTGCCGATTGGATGGTGGTGCTGCAGTGTGAGTCAGATAAAAAAAAAAAAAAAACAGGAGTAGGATCCAATGGGACTAACTGGCATGTATAGAGGCGTGTAATGCAAAAGGGCTGTTTTTGTTCGCGGCTCTCTCTTATGGCCATACCATCCTGAACACGCCCGATCTCGTCTGATCTCGGAAGCTAAGTGGGGTAGGGTCTGGTTAGTACTTGGATGGGAGACTGCCTGGGAATACCACGTGCTGTAAGCTTTTCTCACTTTTACTTTATACAGGGGGCACTCCACCTCACGATTAATTTAAATCTATCACTCCCCTTACTATTTTATATATTTCTTTTTTCTCTCATTCATAAAGGCAGCTTTTACACACGTTTTACTCTAAATACTGCCTGGTAATTCTAGGTGCTGTAAGCTGGTCGTGCCTTTATTCCACCAGGGCACGATCTTCTCACAATCTTGAAGACTGTCACTCCCCATTCACATTTTACAACTTATTGTTAATAATAAAGAGACAGCTTTTTACACACAGTTTTAAACAAAGTACTGATATAATTCCTCTTCAACTCACCGCTTTGTTTTCTATGCAAAAACCACTTCGCCACAGAAGACTTGATATTTTTGGCATAGCAAGGTCTGCTCTTCTCCTCCTTTCAAAACTTGCTAAAAGCTGTATTTAAAAGAGCAGGTTGGCCGGGGTAATTCACACCCTTCAATGCCAGATTAATGTTTAGGTTAGTGGGAATCACAGAGGAATTAGGGATGGAAACTTCTTTGCTGATGGTAGAAGCGGTCTGGTGAATTTTTAGAGAGAAGAGGCCGTCGATGTTTCAATGTAGAAAATTGTTCTGGCTGCAGCCTGCAGTATGGACTTGTTGGTGTGTGTAGCTCCCAGTGTTCTGACAGCGTAACGTTTTGGGGAAGCATGTGATTCAACAGCTACCAGTGGGCTTCGCGCGGCAGAGATTTTGTGGCTGTTAGCGGAGTTGATTACAGAGGGTCGTTAAGAGAAGCCTGCATGCGGTAGGCAAAGGAGTAATGTTTGCCGGCGGGGGACGTGCGGCGATTAACCTGTGCGGTAGTGAAAAGGAGTTAAAGAGAAGGAAGTGTGCGGATGCGGAAAGAATGGAATAATTGTGGTAGGCTGCCGGCTGAGTAGTTTGGTGAATGTTTGGTGTGGGTCCGGCGCTGCCGATTGGATGGTGGTGCTGCAGTGTGAGTCAGATAAAAAAAAAAAAAAAACAGGAGTAGAATCCAATGGGACTAACTGGCATGTATAGACGCGTGTAATGCAAAAGGGCTGTTTTTGGTAGCTTCTCACGCTTATGGCCATACCACCCTGAACACGCCCGATCTCATCTGATCTCGGAAGCCAAGCAACGTAGGGTCTGGTTAGTACTTGGATGGGAGACCTCCTGGGAATACCAGGTGCTGTAAGCTTTTCTCACTTTTACTTTATACAGGGGGCGCTCCACTTCACGATTAATTTAAATCTAGCACTCCCCTTCCATTTTACTATTTTATATATATATTTTTTTTCTCTCTTTCATAAAGCCAGCTTTTAGAAACCGTTTTACTCTAAATACTTCCTGGAAATTCTAGGTGCTGTAAGCTGTTCGTGCCTTTATTCCACCAGGGCGCAATATTCTCACAAACTTGAAGACTGTCACTCCCCATTCACGTTTTACAACTTATTGTTAATGATAAAGAGACAGCTTTTTACACACAGTTTTAAACAAAGTACTGATATTATTCCTCTTCAACTGACCGCTTTGTTTTCTATGCAAAAACCACTTCACCACAGAAGACTCGATATTATTGGCATAGCAAGTTCTGCTCTTCTCCTTTCAAAACTTGCTAAAAGCTGTATTTAAAAGAACAGATTGGCCGGGGTAATTCACACCCTTCAATGCCAGCTTAATGTTTAGGTTAGTGGGAATCACAGAGGAATTAGGGATGGAAACTTCTTTGCTGGTGGTAGAAGCGGTCTGGTGAATTTTTAGAGAGAAGAGGCCGTCGATGTTTCAATGTAGAAAATTGTTCTGGCTGCAGCCTGCAGTATGGACTTGTTGGCGT
Source organism: Brienomyrus brachyistius (assembly GCF_023856365.1). Classification (NCBI taxonomy): domain Eukaryota; kingdom Metazoa; phylum Chordata; class Actinopteri; order Osteoglossiformes; family Mormyridae; genus Brienomyrus; species Brienomyrus brachyistius. The sequence goes on from NC_064534.1 coordinate 40,208,930, forward strand.
GTGTAGCTCCCAGTGTTCTGACAGCATGACATTTTGGGGAAGCATGTGATTCAACAGCAACCAGTGGGCTTCGTGCGGCGGAGATTTTGTGGCTGTTAGCGGAGTTGATAACAGAGGGTCTTTAAGAGAAGCCTGCATGCGGTAGGCAAATGAGTAATGTTTGCCGGCGGGGGACGTGCAGCGATTAACCTGTGCGGTAGTGAAAAGGACTTAAAGAGAAGGAAGTGTGCGGATGCGGAAAGAATGGAATAATTGTGGTAGGCTGCCGGCTGAGTAGTTTGGTGAATGTTTGGTGTGGGTGCGGCGCTGCCGATTGGATGGTGGTGCTGCAGTGTGAGTCAGATAAAAAAAAAAAAAAAACAGGAGTAGGATCCAATGGGACTAACTGGCAAGTATAGAGGCGTGTAATGCAAAAGGGCTGTTTTTGTTCGCGGCTCTCTCTTATGGCCATACCACCCTGAACACGCCTGATCTCGTCTGATCTCGGAAGCTAAGTGGGGTAGGGTCTGGTTAGTACTTGGATGGGAGACTGCCGGGGAATACCACGTGCTGTAAGCTTTTCTCACTTTTACTTTATACAGGGGGCACTCCACCTCACGATTAATTTAAATCTATCACTCCCCTTACTATTTTATATATTTCTTTTTTCTCTCATTCATAAAGGCAGCTTTTACACACGTTTTACTCTAAATACTGCCTGGTAATTCTAGGTGCTGTAAGCTGGTCGTGCCTTTATTCCACCAGGGCACGATCATCTCACAATCTTGAAGACTGTCACTCCCCATTCACATTTTACAACTTATTGTTAATAATAAAGAGACAGCTTTTTACACACAGTTTTAAACAAAGTACTGATATAATTCCTCTTCAACTCACCGCTTTGTTTTCTATGCAAAAACCACTTCGCCACAGAAGACTTGATATTTTTGGCATAGCAAGGTCTGCTCTTCTCCTCCTTTCAAAACTTGCTAAAAGCTGTATTTAAAAGAGCAGGTTGGCCGGGGTAATTCACACCCTTCAATGCCAGATTAATGTTTAGGTTAGTGGGAATCACAGAGGAATTAGGGATGGAAACTTCTTTGCTGATGGTAGAAGCGGTCTGGTGAATTTTTAGAGAGAAGAGGCCGTCGATGTTTCAATGTAGAAAATTGTTCTGGCTGCAGCCTGCAGTATGGACTTGTTGGTGTGTGTAGCTCCCAGTGTTCTGACAGCGTAACGTTTTGGGGAAGCATGTGATTCAACAGCTACCAGTGGGCTTCGCGCGGCAGAGATTTTGTGGCTGTTAGCGGAGTTGATTACAGAGGGTCGTTAAGAGAAGCCTGCATGCGGTAGGCAAAGGAGTAATGTTTGCCGGCGGGGGACGTGCGGCGATTAACCTGTGCGGTAGTGAAAAGGAGTTAAAGAGAAGGAAGTGTGCGGATGCGGAAAGAATGGAATAATTGTGGTAGGCTGCCGGCTGAGTAGTTTGGTGAATGTTTGGTGTGGGTCCGGCGCTGCCGATTGGATGGTGGTGCTGCAGTGTGAGTCAGATAAAAAAAAAAAAAACCAGGAGTAGAATCCAATGGGACTAACTGGCATGTATAGACGCGTGTAATGCAAAAGGGCTGTTTTTGGTAGCTTCTCACGCTTATGGCCATACCACCCTGAACACGCCCGATCTCATCTGATCTCGGAAGCCAAGCAAGGTAGGGTCTGGTTAGTTCTTGGATGGGAGACCTCCTGGGAATACCAGGTGCTGTAAGCTTTTCTCACTTTTACTTTATACAGGGGGCGCTCCACTTCACGATTAATTTAAATCTAGCACTCCCCTTCCATTTTACTATTTTATATATATATATTTTTTCTCTCTTTCATAAAGCCAGCTTTTAGAAACCGTTTTACTCTAAATACTTCCTGGTAATTCTAGGTGCTGTAAGCTGTTCGTGCCTTTATTCCACCAGGGCGCGATCTTTTCACAAACTTGAAGACTGTCACTCCCCATTCACGTTTTACAACTTATTGTTAATGATAAAGAGACAGCTTTTTACAAACAGTTTTAAACAAAGTACTGATATTATTCCTCTTCAACTGACCGCTTTGTTTTCTATGCAAAAACCACTTCGCCACAGAAGACTCGATATTATTGGCATAGCAAGGTCTGCTCTTCTCCTTTCAAAACTTGCTAAAAGCTGTATTTAAAAGAACAGATTGGCCGGGGTAATTCACACCCTTCAATGCCAGCTTAATGTTTAGGTTAGTGGGAATCACAGAGGAATTAGGGATGGAAACTTCTTTGCTGGTGGTAGAAGCGGTCTGGTGAATTTTTAGAGAGAAGAGGCCGTCGATGTTTGAATGTAGAAAATTGTTCTGGCTGCAGCCTGCAGTATGGACTTGTTGGTGTGTGTAGCTCCCAGTGTTCTGACAGCGCGACGTTTTGGGGAAGCATGTGATTCAGCAGCTACCAGTGGGCTTCGTGCGGCGGAGATTTTGTGGCTGTTAGCGGAGTTGATAACAGAGGGTCGTTAAGAGAAGCCTGCATGCAGTAAGCAAAGGAGTAATGTTTGCCGGCGGGGGACGTGCGGCGATTAACCTGTGCGGTAGTGAAAAGGAGTTAAAAAGAAGGAAGTGTGCGGATGCGGAAAGAATGGAATAATTGTGGTAGGCTGCCGGCTGAGTAGTTTGGTGAATGTTTGGTGTGGGTCCGGCGCTGCCGATTGGATGGTGGGGCTGCAGTGTGAGTCAGATAAAAAAAAAAAAAAGAACATTAGTAGGATCCAATGGGACCAACTGGCATGTATAGAGGCGTGTAATGCAAAAGGGCTGTTTTTGGTAGCATCTCTCGCTTACGGCCATACCACCCTGAACACGCCTGATCTTGGAAGCTAAGCAGGGTAGGGTCTGGTTAGTACTTGGATGGGAGACTTCCTGGGAATACCAGGTGCTGTAAGCTTTTCTCACTTTTACTTTATACAGGGGGCGCTCCACTTCACGATTAATTTAAATCTATCACTCCCCTTCCATTTTACTATTTTATATATATATATTTTTTTTTCTCTCATTCATAAAGGCAGCTTTTAGAAACCGTTTTACTCTAAATACTTCCTGGTAATTCTAGGTGCTGTAAGCTGTTCGTGCCTTTATTCCACCAGGGCGCGATCTTCTCACAAACTTGAAGACTGTCACTCCCCATTCACGTTTTACAACTTATTGTTAATGATAAAGAGACAGCTTTTTACACACAGTTTTAAACAAAGTACTGATATTATTCCTCTTCAACTGACCGCTTTGTTTTCTATGCAAAAACCACTTTGCCACAGAAGACTCGATATTATTGGCATAGCAAGTTCTGCTCTTCTCCTTTCAAAACTTGCTAAAAGCTGTATTTAAAAGAACAGATTGGCCGGGGTAATTCACACCCTTCAATGCCAGCTTAATGTTTAGGTTAGTGGGAATCACAGAGGAATTAGGGATGGAAACTTCTTTGCTGGTGGTAGAAGCGGTCTGGTGAATTTTTAGAGAGAAGAGGCCGTCGATGTTTGAATGTAGAAAATTGTTCTGGCTGCAGCCTGCAGTATGGACTTGTTGGTGTGTGTAGCTCCCAGTGTTCTGACAGCGCGACGTTTTGGGGAAGCATGTGATTCAGCAGCTACCAGTGGGCTTCGTGCGGCGGAGATTTTGTGGCTGTTAGCGGAGTTGATAACAGAGGGTCGTTAAGAGAAGCCTGCATGCAGTAGGCAAAGGAGTAATGTTTGCCGGCGGGGGACGTGCGGCGATTAACCTGTGCGGTAGTGAAAAGGAGTTAAAAAGAAGGAAGTGTGCGGATGCGGAAAGAATGGAATAATTGTGGTAGGCTGCCGGCTGAGTAGTTTGGTGAATGTTTGGTGTGGGTCCGGCGCTGCCGATTGGATGGTGGGGCTGCAGTGTGACTCAGATAAAAAAAAAAAAAACAGGAGTAGGATCCAATGGGACTAACTGGCATGTATAGACGCGTGTAATGCAAAAGGGCTGTTTTTGGTCGTGTGTCTCGCTTATGGCCATACCACCCTGAACACGCCCGATCTCGTCTGGTCTCGGAAGCTAAGCAGGGTAGGGTCTGGTTAGTACTTGGATGGGAGGCCACCTGAGAATACCAGGTGCTGTAAGCTTTTCTCACTTTTACTTTATACAGGGGGCGCTCCACTTCACGATTAATTTAAATCTATCACTCCCCTTCCATTTTACTATTTTATATATATATTTTTTTTTTCTCTCATTCATAAAGGCAGCTTTTAGAAACCGTTTTACTCTAAATACTTCCTGGTAATTCTAGGTGCTGTAAGCTGTTCGTGCCTTTATTCCACCAGGGCGCGATCTTCTCACAAACTTGAAGACTGTCACTCCCCATTCACGTTTTACAACTTATTGTTAATGATAAAGAGACAGCTTTTTACACACAGTTTTAAACAAAGTACTGATATTATTCCTCTTCAACTGACCGCTTTGTTTTCTATGCAAAAACCACTTCGCCACAGAAGACTCGATATTATTGGCATAGCAAGTTCTGCTCTTCTCCTTTCAAAACTTGCTAAAAGCTGTATTTAAAAGAACAGATTGGCCGGGGTAATTCACACCCTTCAATGCCAGCTTAATGTTTAGGTTAGTGGGAATCACAGAGGAATTAGGGATGGAAACTTCTTTGCTGGTGGTAGAAGCGGTCTGGTGAATTTTTAGAGAGAAGAGGCCGTCGATGTTTGAATGTAGAAAATTGTTCTGGCTGCAGCCTGCAGTATGGACTTGTTGGTGTGTGTAGCTCCCAGTGTTCTGACAGCGCGACGTTTTGGGGAAGCATGTGATTCAGCAGCTACCAGTGGGCTTCGTGCGGCGGAGATTTTGTGGCTGTTAGCGGAGTTGATAACAGAGGGTCGTTAAGAGAAGCCTGCATGCAGTAGGCAAAGGAGTAATGTTTGCCGGCGGGGGACGTGCGGCGATTAACCTGTGCGGTAGTGAAAAGGAGTTAAAAAGAAGGAAGTGTGCGGATGCGGAAAGAATGGAATAATTGTGGTAGGCTGCCGGCTGAGTAGTTTGGTGAATGTTTGGTGTGGGTCCGGCGCTGCCGATTGGATGGTGGGGCTGCAGTGTGAGTCAGATAAAAAAAATAAAAAACCAGGAGTTGGATTCAATGGGACTAACTGGCATGTATAGACGCGTGTAATGCAAAAGGGCTGTTTTTGGTCGTGTCTCTCGCTTTTGGCCATACCACCCTGAACACGCCCGATCTCATCCGATCCCGGAAGCTAAGCAGGGTAGGGTCTGGTTAGTAGTTGGATGGGAGACCATTTGGGAATACCAGGTGCTGTAAGCTTTTCTCACTTTTACTTTATACAGGGGGCGCTCCACTTCACGATTAATTTAAATCTATCACTCCCCTTCCATTTTACTATTTTATATATATATTTTTTTTTTCTCTCATTCATAAAGGCAGCTTTTAGAAACCGTTTTACTCTAAATACTTCCTGGTAATTCTAGGTGCTGTAAGCTGTTCGTGCCTTTATTCCACCAGGGCGCGATCTTCTCACAAACTTGAAGACTGTCACTCCCCATTCACGTTTTACAACTTATTTTTAATGATAAAGAGACAGCTTTTTACACACAGTTTTAAACAAAGTACTGATATTATTCCTCTTCAACTGACCGCTTTGTTTTCTATGCAAAAACCACTTCGCCACAGAAGACTCGATATTATTGGCATAGCAAGTTCTGCTCTTCTCCTTTCAAAACTTGCTAAAAGCTGTATTTAAAAGAACAGATTGTGCGGGGTAATTCACACCCTTCAATGCCAGCTTAATGTTTAGGTTAGTGGGAATCACAGAGGAATTAGGGATGGAAACTTCTTTGCTGGTGGTAGAAGCGGTCTGGTGAATTTTTAGAGAGAAGAGGCCGTCGATGTTTGAATGTAGAAAATTGTTCTGGCTGCAGCCTGCAGTATGGACTTGTTGGTGTGTGTAGCTCCCAGTGTTCTGACAGCGCGACGTTTTGGGGAAGCATGTGATTCAGCAGCTACCAGTGGGCTTCGTGCGGCGGAGATTTTGTGGCTGTTAGCGGAGTTGATAACAGAGGGTCGTTAAGAGAAGCCTGCATGCAGTAGGCAAAGGAGTAATGTTTGCCGGCGGGGGACGTGCGGCGATTAACCTGTGCGGTAGTGAAAAGGAGTTAAAAAGAAGGAAGTGTGCGGATGCGGAAAGAATGGAATAATTGTGGTAGGCTGCCGGCTGAGTAGTTTGGTGAATGTTTGGTGTGGGTCCGGCGCTGCCGATTGGATGGTGGGGCTGCAGTGTGAGTCAGATAAAAAAAAAAAACCAGGAGTAGGATCCAATGGGACTAACTGGCATGTATAGACGCGTGTAATGCAAAAGGGCTGTTTTTGGTCGTGTCTCTCGCTTATGGCCATACCACCCTGAACACGCCCGATCTCATCCGATCTCAGAAGCTAAGCAGGGTAGGGTCTGGTTAGTAGTTGGATGGGAGACCACCTGGGAATACCAGGTGCTGTAAGCTTTTCTCACTTTTACTTTATACAGGGGGCGCTCCACTTCACGATTAATTTAAATCTATCACTCCCCTTCCATTTTACTATTTTATATATATATATATTTTTTTCTCTCATTCATAAAGGCAACTTTTAGAAACCGTTTTACTCTAAATACTTCCTGGTAATTCTAGGTGCTGTAAGCTGTTCGTGCCTTTATTCCACCAGGGCGCGATCTTCTCACAAACTTGAAGACTGTCACTCCCCATTCACGTTTTACAACTTATTTTTAATGATAAAGAGACAGCTTTTTACACACAGTTTTAAACAAAGTACTGATATTATTCCTCTTCAACTGACCGCTTTGTTTTCTATGCAAAAACCACTTCGCCACAGAAGACTCGATATTATTGGCATAGCAAGTTCTGCTCTTCTCCTTTCAAAACTTGCTAAAAGCTGTATTTAAAAGAACAGATTGTGCGGGGTAATTCACACCCTTCAATGCCAGCTTAATGTTTAGGTTAGTGGGAATCACAGAGGAATTAGGGATGGAAACTTCTTTGCTGGTGGTAGAAGCGGTCTGGTGAATTTTTAGAGAGAAGAGGCCGTCGATGTTTGAATGTAGAAAATTGTTCTGGCTGCAGCCTGCAGTATGGACTTGTTGGTGTGTGTAGCTCCCAGTGTTCTGACAGCGCGACGTTTTGGGGAAGCATGTGATTCAGCAGCTACCAGTGGGCTTCGTGCGGCGGAGATTTTGTGGCTGTTAGCGGAGTTGATAACAGAGGGTCGTTAAGAGAAGCCTGCATGCAGTAGGCAAAGGAGTAATGTTTGCCGGCGGGGGACGTGCGGCGATTAACCTGTGCGGTAGTGAAAAGGAGTTAAAAAGAAGGAAGTGTGCGGATGCGGAAAGAATGGAATAATTGTGGTAGGCTGCCGGCTGAGTAGTTTGGTGAATGTTTGGTGTGGGTCCGGCGCTGCCGATTGGATGGTGGGGCTGCAGTGTGAGTCAGATAAAAAAAAAAAACCAGGAGTAGGATCCAATGGGACTAACTGGCATGTATAGACGCGTGTAATGCAAAAGGGCTGTTTTTGGTCGTGTCTCTCGCTTATGGCCATACCACCCTGAACACGCCCGATCTCATCCGATCTCAGAAGCTAAGCAGGGTAGGGTCTGGTTAGTAGTTGGATGGGAGACCACCTGGGAATACCAGGTGCTGTAAGCTTTTCTCACTTTTACTTTATACAGGGGGCGCTCCACTTCACGATTAATTTAAATCTATCACTCCCCTTCCATTTTACTATTTTATATATATATATATTTTTTTCTCTCATTCATAAAGGCAACTTTTAGAAACCGTTTTACTCTAAATACTTCCTGGTAATTCTAGGTGCTGTAAGCTGTTCGTGCCTTTATTCCACCAGGGCGCGATCTTCTCACAAACTTGAAGACTGTCACTCCCCATTCACGTTTTACAACTTATTGTTAATAATAAAGAGACAGCTTTTTACACACAGTTTTAAACAAAGTACTGATATAATTCCTCTTCAACTCACCGCTTTGTTTTCTATGCAAAAACCACTTCGCCACAGAAGACTTGATATTGTTAGCATAGCAAGGTCTGCTCTTCTCCTCCTTTCAAAACTTGCTAAAAGCTGTATTTAAAAGAGCAGGTTGGCCGGGGTAATTCACACCCTTCAATGCCAGATTAATGTTTAGGTTAGTGGGAATCACAGAGGAATTAGGGATGGAAACTTCTTTGCTGGTGGTAGAAGCGGTCTGGAGAATTTTTAGAGAGAAGAGGCCGTCGATGTTTCAATGTAGAAAATTGTTCTGGCTGCAGCCTGCAGTATGGACTTGTTGGCGTGTGTAGCTCCCAGTGTTCTGACAGCGTGACATTTTGGGGAAGCATGTGATTCAACAGCAACCAGTGGGCTTCGTGCGGCGGAGATTTTGTGGCTGTTAGCGGAGTTGATAACAGAGGGTCTTTAAGAGAAGCCTGCATGCGGTAGGCAAATGAGTAATGTTTGCCGGCGGGGGACGTGCGGCGATTAACCTGTTCGGTAGTGAAAAGGAGTTTCAACAGCAACCAGTGGGCTTCGTGCGGCGGAGATTTTGTGGCTGTTAGCGGAATTGATAACAGAGGGTCGTTAAGAGAAGCCTGCATGCAGTAGGCAAAGGAGTAATGTTTGCCGGCGGGGGACGTGCGGCGATTAACCTGTGCGGTAGTGAAAAGGAGTTAAAGAGAAGGAAGTGTGCGGATGCGGAAAGAATGGAATAATTGTGGTAGGCTGCCGGCTGAGTAGTTTGGTGAATGTTTGGTGTGGGTCCGGCGCTGCCGATTGGATGGTGGGGCTGCAGTGTGAGTCAGATAAAAAAAATAAAAAACCAGGAGTTGGATCCAATGGGACTAACTGGCATGTATAGACGCGTGTAATGCAAAAGGGCTGTTTTTGGTAGCATCTCTCGCTTACGGCCATACCACCCTGAACACGCCCGATCTCGTCTGATCTCGGAAGCTAAGCAGGGTAGGGTCTGGTTAGTACTTGGATGGGAGACCACCTGGGAATACCAGGTGCTGTAAGCTTTTCTCATTTTTACTTTATACAGGGGGCGCTCCACTTCACGATTAATTTAAATCTATCACTCCCCTTCCATTTTACTATTTTATATATATATTTTTTTTTTCTCTCATTCATAAAGGCAGCTTTTAGAAACCGTTTTACTCTAAATACTTCCTGGTAATTCTAGGTGCTGTAAGCTGTTCGTGCCTTTATTCCACCAGGGCGCGATCTTCTCACAAACTTGAAGACTGTCACTCCCCATTCACGTTTTACAACTTATTGTTAATGATAAAGAGACAGCTTTTTACACACAGTTTTAAACAAAGTACTGATATTATTCCTCTTCAACTGACCGCTTTGTTTTCTATGCAAAAACCACTTCGCCACAGAAGACTCGATATTATTGGCATAGCAAGTTCTGCTCTTCTCCTTTCAAAACTTGCTAAAAGCTGTATTTAAAAGAACAGATTGGCCGGGGTAATTCACACCCTTCAATGCCAGCTTAATGTTTAGGTTAGTGGGAATCACAGAGGAATTAGGGATGGAAACTTCTTTGCTGGTGATAGAAGTGGTCTGCTGAATTTTTAGAGAGAAGAGGCCGTCGATGTTTGAATGTAGAAAATTGTTCTGGCTGCAGCCTGCAGTATGGACTTGTTGGTGTGTGTAGCTCCCAGTGTTCTGACAGCGCGACGTTTTGGGGAAGCATGTGATTCAGCAGCTACCAGTGGGCTTCGTGCGTCGGAGATTTTGTGGCTGTTAGCGGAGTTGATAACAGAGGGTCGTTAAGAGAAGCCTGCATGCAGTAGGCAAAGGAGTAATGTTTGCCGGCGGGGGACGTGCGGCGATTAACCTGTGCGGTAGTGAAAAGGAGTTAAAAATAAGGAAGTGTGCGGATGCGGAAAGAATGGAATAATTGTGGTAGGCTGCCGGCTGAGTAGTTTGGTGAATGTTTGGTGTGGGTCCGGCGCTGCCGATTGGATGGTGGTGCTGCAGTGTGAGTCAGATAAAAAAAAAAAAAAAAAACAGGAGTAGGATCCAATGGGACTAACTGGCATGTATAGACGCGTGTAATGCAAAAGGGCTGTTTTTGGTCACGTTTCTCGCTTATGGCCATACCACCGTGAACACGCCCGATCTCATCCGATCTCGAAAGCCAAGCAGGGTAGGGTCTGGTTAGTACTTGGATGGGAGACCTCCTGGGAATACCAGGTGCTGTAAGCTTTTCTCACTTTTACTTTATACAGGGGGCGCTCCACTTCACGATTAATTTAAATCTATCACTCCCCTTCCATTTTACTAATTTATATATATATATATTTTTCTCTCATTCATAAAGGCAGCTTTTACACACGTTTTACTCTAAATACTGCCTGGTAATTCTAGGTGCTGTAAGCTGTTCGTGCCTTTATTCCACCAGGGCACGATCTTCTCACAAACTTGAAGACTGTCACTCCCCATTCACGTTTTACAACTTATTGTTA
>NC_064534.1:40224456-40306956 GCF_023856365.1 Brienomyrus brachyistius
ATTAATGTTTAGGTTAGTGGGAATCACAGAGGAATTAGGGATGGAAACTTCTTTGCTGGTGGTAGAAGCGGTCTGGAGAATTTTTAGAGAGAAGAGGCCGTCGATGTTTCAATGTAGAAAATTGTTCTGGCTGCAGCCTGCAGTATGGACTTGTTGGCGTGTGTAGCTCCCAGTGTTCTGACAGCGTGACATTTTGGGGAAGCATGTGATTCAACAGCAACCAGTGGGCTTCGTGCGGCGGAGATTTTGTGGCTGTTAGCGGAGTTGATAACAGAGGGTCTTTAAGAGAAGCCTGCATGCGGTAGGCAAATGAGTAATGTTTGCCGGCGGGGGACGTGCGGCGATTAACCTGTTCGGTAGTGAAAAGGACTTAAAGAGAAGGAAGTGTGCGGATGCGGAAAGAATGGAATAATTGTGGTAGGCTGCCGGCTGAGTAGTTTGGTGAATGTTTGGTGTAGGTGCGGCGCTGCCGATTGGATGGTGGTGCTGCAGTGTGAGTCAGATTAAAAAAAAAAAAACAGGTGTAGGATCCAATGGGACTAACTGGCATGTATAGACGCGTGTAATGCAAAAGAGCTGTTTTTGGTAGTGTCTCTCGCTTACGGCCGTACCACCCTGAACACACCCGATATCGTCCGATCTCGGAAGCTAAGCAGGGTAAGGTCTGATTAGTACTTGGAAGGGAGACCACCTGGGAATACCAGGTGCTGTAAGCTTTTCTCACTTTTACTTTATACAGGGGGCGCTCCACTTCACGATTAATTTAAATCTAGCACTCCCCTTCCATTTTACTATTTTATATATATATTTTTATTCTCTCATTCATAAAGGCAGCTTTTACACACCGTTTTACTCTAAATACTGCCTGGTAATTCTAGGTGCTGTAAGCTGTTCGTGCCTTTATTCCACCAGGGCGCGATCTTCTCACAAACTTGAAGACTGTCACTCCCCATTCACGTTTTACAACTTATTGTTAATGATAAAGAGACAGCTTTTTACACACAGTTTTAAACAAAGTACTGATATAATTCCTCTTCAACTCACCGCTTTGTTTTCTATGCAAAAACCACTTCACCACAAAAGACTCGATATTATTGGCATAGCAAGGTCTGCTCTTCTCCTCCTTTCAAAACTTGCTAAAAGCTGTATTTAAAAGAACAGATTGGCCGGGGTAATTCACACCCTTCAATGCCAGCTTAATGTTTAGGTTAGTGGGAATCACAGAGGAATTAGGGATGGAAACTTCTTTGCTGGTGGTAGAAGCGGTCTGGTGAATTTTTAGAGAGAAGAGGCCGTCGATGTTTGAATGTAGAAAATTGTTCTGGCTGCAGCCTGCAGTATGGACTTGTTGGTGTGTGTAGCTCCCAGTGTTCTGACAGCGCAACGTTTTGGGGAAGCATGTGATTCAGCAGCTACCAGTGGGCTTCGTGCGGCGGAGATTTTGTGGCTGTTAGCGGAGTTGATAACAGAGGGTCGTTAAGAGAAGCCTGCATGCAGTAGGCAAAGGAGTAATGTTTGCTGGCGGGGGACGTGCGGCGATTAACCTGTGCAGTAGTGAAAAGGAGTTAAAGAGAAGGAAGTGTGCGGATGCGGAAAGAATGGAATAATTGTGGTAGGCTGCCGGCTGAGTAGTTTGGTGAATGTTTGGTGTGGGTCCGGCGCTGCCGATTGGATGGTGGGGCTGCAGTGTGAGTCAGATAAAAAAAAAAAAACATTAGTAGGATCCAATGGGACCAACTGGCATGTATAGAGGCGTGTAATGCAAAAGGGCTGTTTTTGGTAGCGTCTCTCGCTTATGGCCATGCCAGCCTGAACACGCCCGATCTCATCCGATCTTGGAAGCCAATCAGGGTAGGGTCTGGTTAGTACTTGGATGGGAGACCTCCTGGGAATACCAGGTGCTGTAAGCTTTTCTCACTTTTACTTTATACAGGGGGCGCTCCACTTCACGATTAATTTAAATCTATCACTCCCCTTCCATTTTACTATTTTATATATATATATATTTTTTTTTTCTCTCATTCATAAAGGCAGCTTTTAGAAACCGTTTTACTCTAAATACTTCCTGGTAATTCTAGGTGCTGTAAGCTGTTCGTGCCTTTATTCCACCAGGGCGCGATCTTCTCACAAACTTGAAGACTGTCACTCCCCATTCACATTTTACAACTTATTGTTAATGATAAAGAGACAGCTTTTTACACACAGTTTTAAACAAAGTACTGATATTATTCCTCTTCAACTGACCGCTTTGTTTTCTATGCAAAAACCACTTCGCCACAGAAGACTCGATATTATTGGCATAGCAAGTTCTGCTCTTCTCCTTTCAAAACTTGCTAAAAGCTGTATTTAAAAGAACAGATTGGCCGGGGTAATTCACACCCTTCAATGCCAGCTTAATGTTTAGGTTAGTGGGAATCACAGAGGAATTAGGGATGGAAACTTCTTTGCTGGTGGTAGAAGCGGTCTGGTGAATTTTTAGAGAGAAGAGGCCGTCGATGTTTGAATGTAGAAAATTGTTCTGGCTGCAGCCTGCAGTATGGACTTGTTGGTGTGTGTAGCTCCCAGTGTTCTGACAGCGCGACGTTTTGGGGAAGCATGTGATTCAGCAGCTACCAGTGGGCTTCGTGCGGCGGAGATTTTGTGGCTGTTAGCGGAGTTGATAACAGAGGGTCGTTAAGAGAAGCCTGCATGCAGTAGGCAAAGGAGTAATGTTTGCCGGCGGGGGACATGCGGCGATAAACCTGTGCGGTAGTGAAAAGGAGTTAAAAAGAAGGAAGTGTGCGGATGCGGAAAGAATGGAATAATTGTGGTAGGCTGCCGGCTGAGTAGTTTGGTGAATGTTTGGTGTGGGTCCGGCGCTGCCGATTGGATGGTGGGGCTGCAGTGTGAGTCAGATAAAAAAAAAAAAAAACATTAGTAGGATCCAATGGGACCAACTGGCATGTATAGAGGCGTGTAATGCAAAAGGGCTGTTTTTGGTAGCGTCTCTCGCTTATGGCCATGCCAGCCTGAACACGCCCGATCTCATCCGATCTCGGAAGCCAATCAGGGTAGGGTCTGGTTAGTACTTGGATGGGAGACCTCCTGGGAATACCAGGTGCTGTAAGCTTTTCTCACTTTTACTTTATACAGGGGGCGCTCCACTTCACGATTAATTTAAATCTATCACTCCCCTTCCATTTTACTAATTTATATATATATATTTTTTTCTCTCATTCATAAAGGCAGCTTTTACACACGTTTTACTCTAAATACTGCCTGGTAATTCTAGGTGCTGTAAGCTGTTCGTGCCTTTATTCCACCAGGGCACGATCTTCTCACAAACTTGAAGACTGTCACTCCCCATTCACGTTTTACAACTTATTGTTAATAATAAAGAGACAGCTTTTTACACACAGTTTTAAACAAAGTACTGATATAATTCCTCTTCAACTCACCGCTTTGTTTTCTATGCAAAAACCACTTCGCCACAGAAGACTTGATATTGTTAGCATAGCAAGGTCTGCTCTTCTCCTCCTTTCAAAACTTGCTAAAAGCTGTATTTAAAAGAGCAGGTTGGCCGGGGTAATTCACACCCTTCAATGCCAGATTAATGTTTAGGTTAGTGGGAATCACAGAGGAATTAGGGATGGAAACTTCTTTGCTGGTGGTAGAAGCGGTCTGGAGAATTTTTAGAGAGAAGAGGCCGTCGATGTTTCAATGTAGAAAATTGTTCTGGCTGCAGCCTGCAGTATGGACTTGTTGGCGTGTGTAGCTCCCAGTGTTCTGACAGCGTGACATTTTGGGGAAGCATGTGATTCAACAGCAACCAGTGGGCTTCGTGCGGCGGAGATTTTGTGGCTGTTAGCGGAGTTGATAACAGAGGGTCTTTAAGAGAAGCCTGCATGCGGTAGGCAAATGAGTAATGTTTGCCGGCGGGGGACGTGCGGCGATTAACCTGTTCGGTAGTGAAAAGGACTTAAAGAGAAGGAAGTGTGCGGATGCGGAAAGAATGGAATAATTGTGGTAGGCTGCCGGCTGAGTAGTTTGGTGAATGTTTGGTGTAGGTGCGGCGCTGCCGATTGGATGGTGGTGCTGCAGTGTGAGTCAGATTAAAAAAAAAAAAACAGGTGTAGGATCCAATGGGACTAACTGGCATGTATAGACGCGTGTAATGCAAAAGAGCTGTTTTTGGTAGTGTCTCTCGCTTACGGCCGTACCACCCTGAACACACCCGATATCGTCCGATCTCGGAAGCTAAGCAGGGTAAGGTCTGATTAGTACTTGGAAGGGAGACCACCTGGGAATACCAGGTTCTGTAAGGTTTTCTCACTTTTACTTTATACAGGGGGCACTCCACCTCACGATTAATTTAAATCTATCACTCCCCTTACATTTTACTATTTTATATATTTCTTTTTTCTCTCATTCATGAAGGCAGCTTTTACAAACGTTTTACTCTAAATACTGCCTGGTAATTCTAGGTGCTGTAAGCTGTTCGTGCCTTTATTCCACCAGGGCACGATCTTCTCACAAACTTGAAGACTGTCACTCCCCATTCACGTTTTACAACTTATTGTTAATAATAAAGAGACAGCTTTTTACACACAGTTTTAAACAAAGTACTGATATAATTCCTCTTCAACTCACCGCTTTGTTTTCTATGCAAAAACCACTTCGCCACAGAAGACTTGATATTGTTAGCATAGCAAGGTCTGCTCTTCTCCTCCTTTCAAAACTTGCTAAAAGCTGTATTTAAAAGAGCAGGTTGGCCGGGGTAATTCACACCCTTCAATGCCAGATTAATGTTTAGGTTAGTGGGAATCACAGAGGAATTAGGGATGGAAACTTCTTTGCTGGTGGTAGAAGCGGTCTGGAGAATTTTTAGAGAGAAGAGGCCGTCGATGTTTCAATGTAGAAAATTGTTCTGGCTGCAGCCTGCAGTATGGACTTGTTGGCGTGTGTAGCTCCCAGTGTTCTGACAGCGTGACATTTTGGGGAAGCATGTGATTCAACAGCAACCAGTGGGCTTCGTGCGGCGGAGATTTTGTGGCTGTTAGCGGAGTTGATAACAGAGGGTCTTTAAGAGAAGCCTGCATGCAGTAGGCAAAGGAGTAATGTTTGCTGGCGGGGGATGTGCGGCGATTAACCTGTGCGGTAGTGAAAAGGAGTTAAAGAGAAGGAAGTGTGCGGATGCGGAAAGAATGGAATAATTGTGGTAGGCTGCCGGCTGAGTAGTTTGGTGAATGTTTGGTGTGGTTCCGGCGTTGCCGATTGGATGGTGGGGCTGCATTGAGAGTCAGATAAAAAAAAAAATAAAAACCAGGAGTAGGATCCAATGGGACCAACTGGCATGTATAGAGGCGTGTAATGCAAAAGGGCTGTTTTTGGTAGTGTCTCTCGCTTATGGCCATACCACCCTGAACACGCCCGATCTTGTCTGATCTCGGAAGCTAAGCAGGGTAGGGTCTGGTTAGTACTTGGATGGGAGACCACCTGGGAATACCAGGTGCTGTAAGCTTTTCTCACTTTTACTTTATACAGGGGGCGCTCCACTTCACGATTAATTTAAATCTATCACTCCCCTTCCATTTTACTATTTTATATATATATTTTTTTTTTTCTCTCATTCATAAAGGCAGCTTTTACGCACCGTTTTACTCAAAATACTTCCTGGTAATTCTAGGTGCTGTAAGCTGTTCGTGCCTTTATTCCACCAGGGCGCGATCTTCTCACAAACTTGAAGACTGTCACTCCCCATTCACGTTTTACAACTTATTGTTAATGATAAAGAGACAGCTTTTTACACACAGTTTTAAACAAAGTACTGATATTATTCCTCTTCAACTGACCGCTTTGTTTTCTATGCAAAAACCACTTCGCCACAGAAGACTCGATATTATTGGCATAGCAAGTTCTGCTCTTCTCCTTTCAAAACTTGCTAAAAGCTGTATTTAAAAGAACAGATTGGCCGGGGTAATTCACACCCTTCAATGCCAGCTTAATGTTTAGGTTAGTGGGAATCACAGAGGAATTAGGGATGGAAACTTCTTTGCTGGTGGTAGAAGCGGTCTGGTGAATTTTTAGAGAGAAGAGGCCGTCGATGTTTGAATGTAGAAAATTGTTCTGGCTGCAGCCTGCAGTATGGACTTGTTGGTGTGTGTAGCTCCCAGTGTTCTGACAGCGCAACGTTTTGGGGAAGCATGTGATTCAGCAGCTACCAGTGGGCTTCGTGCGGCGGAGATTTTGTGGCTGTTAGCGGAGTTGATAACAGAGGGTCGTTAAGAGAAGCCTGCATGCAGTAGGCAAAGGAGTAATGTTTGCCGGCGGGAGACGTGCGGCGATTAACCTGTGCGGTAGTGAAAAGGAGTTAAAGAGAAGGAAGTGTGCGGATGCGGAAAGAATGGAATAATTGTGGTAGGCTGCCGGCTGAGTAGTTTGGTGAATGTTTGGTGTGGGTCCGGCGCTGCCGATTGGATGGTGGTGCTGCAGTGTGAGTCAGATAAAAAAAAAAAAAAAAACCAGGAGTAGGATCCAATGGGACTAACTGGCATGTATAGACGCGTGTAATGCAAAAGGGCTGTTTTTGGTCACATCTCTCGCTTACGGCCGTACCACCCTGAACACGCCCGATCTCATCTGATCTTGGAAGCTAAGCAGGATTGGGTCTGGTCAGTACTTGGATAGGTGACCACCTGGGAATACCAGGTGCTGTAAGCTTTTCTCACTTTTACTTTATACAGGGGGCGCTCCACTTCACGATTAATTTAAATCTAGCACTCCCCTTCCATTTTACTATTTTATATATATATATATTTTTCTCTCATTCATAAAGGCAGCTTTTAGAAACCGTTTTACTCTAAATACTTCCTGGTAATTCTAGGTGCTGTAAGCTGTTCGTGCCTTTATTCCACCAGGGCGCGATCTTCACACAAACTTGAAGACTGTCACTCCCCATTCACGTTTTACAACTTATTGTTAATGATAAAGAGACAGCTTTTTACACACAGTTTTAAACAAAGTACTGATATTATTCCTCTTCAACTGACCGCTTTGTTTTCTATGCAAAAACCACTTCGCCACAGAAGCCTCGATATTATTGGCATAGCAAGTTCTGCTCTTCTCCTTTCAAAACTTGCTAAAAGCTGTATTTAAAAGAACAGATTGGCCGGGGTAATTCACACCCTTCAATGCCAGCTTAATGTTTAGGTTATTGGGAATCACAGAGGAATTAGGGATGGAAACTTCTTTGCTGGTGGTAGAAGCGGTCTGGTGAATTTTTAGAGAGAAGAGGCCATCGATGTTTGAATGTAGAAAATTGTTCTGGCTGCAGCCTGCAGTATGGACTTGTTGGTGTGTGTAGCTCCCAGTGTTCTGACAGCGCAACGTTTTGGGGAAGCATGTGATTCAGCAGCTACCAGTGGGCTTCGTGCGGCGGAGATTTTGTGGCTGTTAGCGGAGTTGATAACAGAGGGTCGTTAAGAGAAGCCTGCATGCAGTAGGCAAAGGAGTAATGTTTGCTGGCGGGGGACGTGCGGCGATTAACCTGTGCGGTAGTGAAAAGGAGTTAAAGAGAAGGAAGTGTGCGGATGCGGAAAGAATGGAATAATTGTGGTAGGCTGCCGGCTGAGTAGTTTGGTGAATGTTTGGTGTGGGTCCGGCGTTGCCGATTGGATGGTGGGGCTGCAGTGTGAGTCACATAAAAAAAAAAAAAAAAAACCAGGAGTAGGATCCAATGGGACCAACTGGCATGTATAGAGGCGTGTAATGCAAAAGGGCTGTTTTTGGTAGCATCTCTCGCTTACGGCCATACCACCCTGAACACGCCCGATCTCGTCTGATCTCGGAAGCTAAGCAGCGTAGGGTCTGGTTAGTACTTGGATGGGAGACCACCTGGGAATACCAGGTGCTGTAAGCTTTTCTCACTTTTACTTTATACAGGGGGCGCTCCACTTCACGATTAATTTAAATCTAGCACTCCCCTTCCATTTTACTATTTTATATATATATATTTTTTCTCTCTTTCATAAAGCCAGCTTTTAGAAACCGTTTTACTCTAAATACTTCCTGGTAATTCTAGGTGCTGTAAGCTGTTCGTGCCTTTATTCCACCAGGGCGCGATCTTCTCACAAACTTGAAGACTGTCACTCCCCATTCACGTTTTACAACTTATTGTTAATGATAAAGAGACAGCTTTTTACACACAGTTTTAAACAAAGTACTGATATTATTCCTCTTCAACTGACCGCTTTGTTTTCTATGCAAAAACCACTTCGCCACAGAAGACTCGATATTATTGGCATAGCAAGTTCTGCTCTTCTCCTTTCAAAACTTGCTAAAAGCTGTATTTAAAAGAACAGATTGGCCGGGGTAATTCACACCCTTCAATGCCAGCTTAATGTTTAGGTTAGTGGGAATCACAGAGGAATTAGGGATGGAAACTTCTTTGCTGGTGGTAGAAGCGGTCTGGTGAATTTTTAGAGAGAAGAGGCCGTCGATGTTTGAATGTAGAAAATTGTTCTGGCTGCAGCCTGCAGTATGGACTTGTTGGTGTGTGTAGCTCCCAGTGTTCTGACAGCGCAACGTTTTGGGGAAGCATGTGATTCAGCAGCTACCAGTGGGCTTCGTGCGGCGGAGATTTTGTGGCTGTTAGCGGAGTTGATAACAGAGGGTCGTTAAGAGAAGCCTGCATGCAGTAGGCAAAGGAGTAATGTTTGCCGGCGGGGGACGTGCGGCGATTAACCTGTGCGGTAGTGAAAAGGAGTTAAAGAGAAGGAAGTGTGCGGATGCGGAAAGAATGGAATAATTGTGGTAGGCTGCTGGCTGAGTAGTTTGGTGAATGTTTGGTGTGGGTCCGGCGCTGCCGATTGGATGGTGGTGCTGCAGTGTGAGTCAGATAAAAAAAAAAAAAAAACCAGGAGTAGGATCCAATGGGACTAACTGGCATGTATAGACGCGTGTAATGCAAAAGGGCTGTTTTTGGTCACATCTCTCGCTTACGGCCGTACCACCCTGAACACGCCCGATCTCATCTGATCTTGGAAGCTAAGCAGGGTTGGGTCTGGTCAGTACTTGGATAGGTGACCACCTGGGAATACCAGGTGCTGTAAGCTTTTCTCACTTTTACTTTATACAGGGGGCGCTCCACTTCACGATTAATTTAAATCTAGCACTCCCCTTCCATTTTACTATTTTATATATATATATATTTTTCTCTCATTCATAAAGGCAGCTTTTAGAAACCGTTTTACTCTAAATACTTCCTGGTAATTCTAGGTGCTGTAAGCTGTTCGTGCCTTTATTCCACCAGGGCGCGATCTTCTCACAAACTTGAAGACTGTCACTCCCCATTCACGTTTTACAACTTATTGTTAATGATAAAGAGACAGCTTTTTACACACAGTTTTAAACAAAGTACTGATATTATTCCTCTTCAACTGACCGCTTTGTTTTCTATGCAAAAACCACCTTGCCACAGAAGCCTCGATATTATTGGCATAGCAAGTTCTGCTCTTCTCCTTTCAAAACTTGCTAAAAGCTGTATTTAAAAGAACAGATTGGCCGGGGTAATTCACACCCTTCAATGCCAGCTTAATGTTTAGGTTAGTGGGAATCACAGAGGAATTAGGGATGGAAACTTCTTTGCTGGTGGTAGAAGCGGTCTGGTGAATTTTTAGAGAGAAGAGGCCATCGATGTTTGAATGTAGAAAATTGTTCTGGCTGCAGCCTGCAGTATGGACTTGTTGGTGTGTGTAGCTCCCAGTGTTCTGACAGCGCAACGTTTTGGGGAAGCATGTGATTCAGCAGCTACCAGTGGGCTTCGTGCGGCGGAGATTTTGTGGCTGTTAGCGGAGTTGATAACAGAGGGTCGTTAAGAGAAGCCTGCATGCAGTAGGCAAAGGAGTAATGTTTGCTGGCGGGGGACGTGCGGCGATTAACCTGTGCGGTAGTGAAAAGGAGTTAAAGAGAAGGAAGTGTGCGGATGCGGAAAGAATGGAATAATTGTGGTAGGCTGCCGGCTGAGTAGTTTGGTGAATGTTTGGTGTGGGTCCGGCGTTGCCGATTGGATGGTGGGGCTGCAGTGTGAGTCACATAAAAAAAAAAAAAAAAACCAGGAGTAGGATCCAATGGGACCAACTGGCATGTATAGAGGCGTGTAATGCAAAAGGGCTGTTTTTGGTAGCATCTCTCGCTTACGGCCATACCACCCTGAACACGCCCGATCTCGTCTGATCTCGGAAGCTAAGCAGCGTAGGGTCTGGTTAGTACTTGGATGGGAGACCACCTGGGAATACCAGGTGCTGTAAGCTTTTCTCACTTTTACTTTATACAGGGGGCGCTCCACTTCACGATTAATTTAAATCTAGCACTCCCCTTCCATTTTACTATTTTATATATATATATTTTTTCTCTCTTTCATAAAGCCAGCTTTTAGAAACCGTTTTACTCTAAATACTTCCTGGTAATTCTAGGTGCTGTAAGCTGTTCGTGCCTTTATTCCACCAGGGCGCGATCTTCTCACAAACTTGAAGACTGTCACTCCCCATTCACGTTTTACAACTTATTGTTAATGATAAAGAGACAGCTTTTTACACACAGTTTTAAACAAAGTACTGATATTATTCCTCTTCAACTGACCGCTTTGTTTTCTATGCAAAAACCACTTCACCACAGAAGACTCGATATTATTGGCATAGCAAGTTCTGCTCTTCTCCTTTCAAAACTTGCTAAAAGCTGTATTTAAAAGAACAGATTGGCCGGGGTAATTCACACCCTTCAATGCCAGCTTAATGTTTAGGTTAGTGGGAATCACAGAGGAATTAGGGATGGAAACTTCTTTGCTGGTGGTAGAAGCGGTCTGGTGAATTTTTAGAGAGAAGAGGCCGTCGATGTTTGAATGTAGAAAATTGTTCTGGCTGCAGCCTGCAGTATGGACTTGGTGTGTGTAGCTCCCAGTGTTCTGACAGCGCAACGTTTTGGGGAAGCATGTGATTCAGCAGCTACCAGTGGGCTTCGTGCGGCGGAGATTTTGTGGCTGTTAGCGGAGTTGATAACAGAGGGTCTTTAAGAGAAGCCTGCATGCAGTAGGCAAAGGAGTAATGTTTGCTGGCGGGGGATGTGCGGCGATTAACCTGTGCGGTAGTGAAAAGGAGTTAAAGAGAAGGAAGTGTGCGGATGCGGAAAGAATGGAATAATTGTGGTAGGCTGCCGGCTGAGTAGTTTGGTGAATGTTTGGTGTGGTTCCGGCGTTGCCGATTGGATGGTGGGGCTGCATTGAGAGTCAGATAAAAAAAAAAAAAAAAACCAGGAGTAGGATCCAATGGGACCAACTGGCATGTATAGAGGCGTGTAATGCAAAAGGGCTGTTTTTGGTAGTGTCTCTCGCTTATGGCCATACCACCCTGAACACGCCCGATCTTGTCTGATCTCGGAAGCTAAGCAGGGTAGGGTCTGGTTAGTACTTGGATGGGAGACCACCTGGGAATACCAGGTGCTGTAAGCTTTTCTCACTTTTACTTTATACAGGGGGCGCTCCACTTCACGATTAATTTAAATCTATCACTCCCCTTCCATTTTACTATTTTATATATATATTTTTTTTTTTCTCTCATTCATAAAGGCAGCTTTTACGCACCGTTTTACTCAAAATACTTCCTGGTAATTCTAGGTGCTGTAAGCTGTTCGTGCCTTTATTCCACCAGGGCACGATCTTCTCACAAACTTGAAGACTGTCACTCCCCATTCACGTTTTACAACTTATTGTTAATGATAAAGAGACAGCTTTTTACACACAGTTTTAAACAAAGTACTGATATTATTCCTCTTCAACTGACCGCTTTGTTTTCTATGCAAAAACCACTTCGCCACAGAAGACTCGATATTATTGGCATAGCAAGTTCTGCTCTTCTCCTTTCAAAACTTGCTAAAGCTGTA
Organism: Brienomyrus brachyistius; assembly: GCF_023856365.1. NCBI lineage: Eukaryota > Metazoa > Chordata > Actinopteri > Osteoglossiformes > Mormyridae > Brienomyrus > Brienomyrus brachyistius. Next base: position 40,236,370 of record NC_064534.1, read on the forward strand.
TTTAAAAGAACAGATTGGCCGGGGTAATTCACACCCTTCAATGCCAGCTTAATGTTTAGGTTAGTGGGAATCACAGAGGAATTAGGGATGGAAACTTCTTTGCTGGTGGTAGAAGCGGTCTGGTGAATTTTTAGAGAGAAGAGGCCGTCGATGTTTGAATGTAGAAAATTGTTCTGGCTGCAGCCTGCAGTATGGACTTGTTGGTGTGTGTAGCTCCCAGTGTTCTGACAGCGCAACGTTTTGGGGAAGCATGTGATTCAGCAGCTACCAGTGGGCTTCGTGCGGCGGAGATTTTGTGGCTGTTAGCGGAGTTGATAACAGAGGGTCGTTAAGAGAAGCCTGCATGCAGTAGGCAAAGGAGTAATGTTTGCCGGCGGGGGACGTGCGGCGATTAACCTGTGCGGTAGTGAAAAGGAGTTAAAGAGAAGGAAGTGTGCGGATGCGGAAAGAATGGAATAATTGTGGTAGGCTGCCGGCTGAGTAGTTTGGTGAATGTTTGGTGTGGGTCCGGCGCTGCCGATTGGATGGTGGTGCTGCAGTGTGAGTCAGATAAAAAAAAAAAAAAAAACCAGGAGTAGGATCCAATGGGACTAACTGGCATGTATAGACGCGTGTAATGCAAAAGGGCTGTTTTTGGTCGCATCTCTCGCTTACGGCCGTACCACCCTGAACACGCCCGATCTCATCTGATCTTGGAAGCTAAGCAGGGTTGGGTCTGGTCAGTACTTGGATAGGTGACCACCTGGGAATACCAGGTGCTGTAAGCTTTTCTCACTTTTACTTTATACAGGGGGCGCTCCACTTCACGATTAATTTAAATCTAGCACTCCCCTTCCATTTTACTATTTTATATATATATATATTTTTCTCTCATTCATAAAGGCAGCTTTTAGAAACCGTTTTACTCTAAATACTTCCTGGTAATTCTAGGTGCTGTAAGCTGTTCGTGCCTTTATTCCACCAGGGCGCGATCTTCTCACAAACTTGAAGACTGTCACTCCCCATTCACGTTTTACAACTTATTGTTAATGATAAAGAGACAGCTTTTTACACACAGTTTTAAACAAAGTACTGATATTATTCCTCTTCAACTGACCGCTTTGTTTTCTATGCAAAAACCACTTCGCCACAGAAGCCTCGATATTATTGGCATAGCAAGTTCTGCTCTTCTCCTTTCAAAACTTGCTAAAAGCTGTATTTAAAAGAACAGATTGGCCGGGGTAATTCACACCCTTCAATGCCAGCTTAATGTTTAGGTTAGTGGGAATCACAGAGGAATTAGGGATGGAAACTTCTTTGCTGGTGGTAGAAGCGGTCTGGTGAATTTTTAGAGAGAAGAGGCCGTCGATGTTTGAATGTAGAAAATTGTTCTGGCTGCAGCCTGCAGTATGGACTTGGTGTGTGTAGCTCCCAGTGTTCTGACAGCGCAACGTTTTGGGGAAGCATGTGATTCAGCAGCTACCAGTGGGCTTCGTGCGGCGGAGATTTTGTGGCTGTTAGCGGAGTTGATAACAGAGGGTCTTTAAGAGAAGCCTGCATGCAGTAGGCAAAGGAGTAATGTTTGCTGGCGGGGGATGTGCGGCGATTAACCTGTGCGGTAGTGAAAAGGAGTTAAAGAGAAGGAAGTGTGCGGATGCGGAAAGAATGGAATAATTGTGGTAGGCTGCCGGCTGAGTAGTTTGGTGAATGTTTGGTGTGGTTCCGGCGTTGCCGATTGGATGGTGGGGCTGCATTGAGAGTCAGATAAAAAAAAAAAAAAAAACCAGGAGTAGGATCCAATGAGACCAACTGGCATGTATAGAGGCGTGTAATGCAAAAGGGCTGTTTTTGGTAGTGTCTCTCGCTTATGGCCATACCACCCTGAACACGCCCGATCTTGTCTGATCTCGGAAGCTAAGCAGGGTAGGGTCTGGTTAGTACTTGGATGGGAGACCACCTGGGAATACCAGGTGCTGTAAGCTTTTCTCACTTTTACTTTATACAGGGGGCGCTCCACTTCACGATTAATTTAAATCTATCACTCCCCTTCCATTTTACTATTTTATATATATATATATTTTTTTCTCTCATTCATAAAGGCAGCTTTTACGCACCGTTTTACTCAAAATACTTCCTGGTAATTCTAGGTGCTGTAAGCTGTTCGTGCCTTTATTCCACCAGGGCACGATCGTCTCACAAACTTGAAGACTGTCACTCCCCATTCACGTTTTACAACTTATTGTTAATGATAAAGAGACAGCTTTTTACACACAGTTTTAAACAAAGTACTGATATTATTCCTCTTCAACTGACCGCTTTGTTTTCTATGCAAAAACCACTTCGCCACAGAAGACTCGATATTATTGGCATAGCAAGTTCTGCTCTTCTCCTTTCAAAACTTGCTAAAAGCTGTATTTAAAAGAACAGATTGGCCGGGGTAATTCACACCCTTCAATGCCAGCTTAATGTTTAGGTTAGTGGGAATCACAGAGGAATTAGGGATGGAAACTTCTTTGCTGGTGGTAGAAGCGGTCTGGTGAATTTTTAGAGAGAAGAGGCCGTCGATGTTTGAATGTAGAAAATTGTTCTGGCTGCAGCCTGCAGTATGGACTTGTTGGTGTGTGTAGCTCCCAGTGTTCTGACAGCGCAACGTTTTGGGGAAGCATGTGATTCAGCAGCTACCAGTGGGCTTCGTGCGGCGGAGATTTTGTGGCTGTTAGCGGAGTTGATAACAGAGGGTCGTTAAGAGAAGCCTGCATGCAGTAGGCAAAGGAGTAATGTTTGCCGGCGGGGGACGTGCGGCGATTAACCTGTGCGGTAGTGAAAAGGAGTTAAAGAGAAGGAAGTGTGCGGATGCGGAAAGAATGGAATAATTGTGGTAGGCTGCCGGCTGAGTAGTTTGGTGAATGTTTGGTGTGGGTCCGGCGCTGCCGATTGGATGGTGGTGCTGCAGTGTGAGTCAGATAAAAAAAATAAAAAAAACCAGGAGTAGGATCCAATGGGACTAACTGGCATGTATAGACGCGTGTAATGCAAAAGGGCTGTTTTTGGTCGCATCTCTCGCTTACGGCCGTACCACCCTGAACACGCCCGATCTCATCTGATCTTGGAAGCTAAGCAGGGTAGGGTCTGGTCAGTACTTGGATAGGTGACCACCTGGGGATACCAGGTGCTGTAAGCTTTTCTCACTTTTACTTTATACAGGGGGCGCTCCACTTCACGATTAATTTAAATCTATCACTCCCCTTCCATTTTACTATTTTATATATATATATATATTTTTCTCTCATTCATAAAGGCAGCTTTTACACACCGTTTTACTCTAAATACTTCCTGGTAATTCTAGGTGCTGTAAGCTGTTCGTGCCTTTATTCCACCAGGGCGCGATCTTCTCACAAACTTGAAAACTGTCACTCCCCATTCACGTTTTACAACTTATTGTTAATGATAAAGAGACAGCTTTTTACACACAGTTTTAAACAAAGTACTGATATTATTCCTCTTCAACTGACCGCTTTGTTTTCTATGCAAAAACCACTTCGCCACAGAAGCCTCGATATTATTGGCATAGCAAGTTCTGCTCTTCTCCTTTCAAAATTTGCTAAAAGCTGTATTTAAAAGAACAGATTGGCCGGGGTAATTCACACCCTTCAATGCCAGCTTAATGTTTAGGTTAGTGGGAATCACAGAGGAATTAGGGATGGAAACTTCTTTGCTGGTGGTAGAAGCGGTCTGGTGAATTTTTAGAGAGAAGAGGCCATCGATGTTTGAATGTAGAAAATTGTTCTGGCTGCAGCCTGCAGTATGGACTTGTTGGTGTGTGTAGCTCCCAGTGTTCTGACAGCGCAACGTTTTGGGGAAGCATGTGATTCAGCAGCTACCAGTGGGCTTCGTGCGGCGGAGATTTTGTGGCTGTTAGCGGAGTTGATAACAGAGGGTCGTTAAGAGAAGCCTGCATGCAGTAGGCAAAGGAGTAATGTTTGCTGGCGGGGGACGTGCGGCGATTAACCTGTGCGGTAGTGAAAAGGAGTTAAAGAGAAGGAAGTGTGCGGATGCGGAAAGAATGGAATAATTGTGGTAGGCTGCCGGCTGAGTAGTTTGGTGAATGTTTGGTGTGGGTCCGGCGTTGCCGATTGGATGGTGGGGCTGCAGTGTGAGTCACATAAAAAAAAAAAAAAAAACCAGGAGTAGGATCCAATGGGACCAACTGGCATGTATAGAGGCGTGTAATGCAAAAGGGCTGTTTTTGGTAGTATCTCTCGCTTACGGCCATACCACCCTGAACACGCCCGATCTCGTCTGATCTCGGAAGCTAAGCAGCATAGGGTCTGGTTAGTACTTGGATGGGAGACCACCTGGGAATACCAGGTGCTGTAAGCTTTTCTCACTTTTACTTTATACAGGGGGCGCTCCACTTCACGATTAATTTAAATCTATTACTCCCCTTCCATTTTACTATTTTATATATATATTTTTATTTTCTCTCTTTCATAAAGGCAGCTTTTACACACCGTTTTACTCTAAATACTGCCTGGTAATTCTAGGTGCTGTAAGCTCTTCGTGCCTTTATTCCACCAGGGCGCGATCTTCTCACAAACTTGAAGACTGTCACTCCCCATTCACGTTTTACAACTTATTGTTAATGATAAAGAGACAGCTTTTTACACACAGTTTTAAACAAAGTACTGATATTATTCCTCTTCAACTGACCGCTTTGTTTTCTATGCAAAAACCACTTCGCCACAGAAGACTCGATATTATTGGCATAGCAAGTTCTGCTCTTCTCCTTTCAAAACTTGCTAAAAGCTGTATTTAAAAGAACAGATTGTCCGGGGTAATTCACACCCTTCAATGCCAGCTTAATGTTTAGGTTAGTGGGAATCACAGAGGAATTAGGGATGGAAACTTCTTTGCTGGTGGTAGAAGCGGTCTGGTGAATTTTTAGAGAGAAGAGGCCGTCGATGTTTGAATGTAGAAAATTGTTCTGGCTGCAGCCTGCAGTATGGACTTGTTGGTGTGTGTAGCTCCCAGTGTTCTAACAGCGCGACGTTTTGGGGAAGCATGTGATTCAGCAGCTACCAGTGGGCTTCGTGCGGCGGAGATTTTGTGGCTGTTAGCCGAGTTGATAACAGAGGGTCGTTAAGAGAAGCCTGCATGCAGTAGGCAAAGGAGTAATGTTTGCCGGCGGGGGACGTGCGGCGATTAACCTGTGCGGTAGTGAAAAGGAGTTAAAAAGAAGGAAGTGTGCGGATGCGGAAAGAATGGAATAATTGTGGTAGGCTGCCGGCTGAGTAGTTTGGTGAATGTTTGGTGTGGGTCCGGCGCTGCCGATTGGATGGTGGGGCTGTAGTGTGAGTCAGATAAAAAAAAAAAAAAAGAACATTAGTAGGATCCAATGGGACCAACTGGCATGTATAGAGGCGTGTAACGCAAAAGGGCTGTTTTTGGTAGCATCTCTCGCTTACGGCCATACCACCATGAACACGCCCGATCTCGTCTGATCTTGGAAGCCAAGCAGGGTAGGGTCTGGTTAGTACTTGGATGGGAGACCTCCTGGGAATACCAGGTGCTGTAAGCTTTTCTCACTTTTACTTTATACAGGGGGCGCTCCACTTCACGATTAATTTAAATCTATCACTCCCCTTCCATTTTACTATTTTATATATATATATATATTTTTCTCTCATTCATAAAGGCAGCTTTTACACACCGTTTTACTCTAAATACTTCCTGGTAATTCTAGGTGCTGTAAGCTGTTCGTGCCTTTATTCCACCAGGGCGCGATCTTCTCACAAACTTGAAAACTGTCACTCCCCATTCACGTTTTACAACTTATTGTTAATGATAAAGAGACAGCTTTTTACACACAGTTTTAAACAAAGTACTGATATTATTCCTCTTCAACTGACCGCTTTGTTTTCTATGCAAAAACCACTTCGCCACAGAAGCCTCGATATTATTGGCATAGCAAGTTCTGCTCTTCTCCTTTCGAAACTTGCTAAAAGCTGTATTTAAAAGAACAGATTGGCCGGGGTAATTCACACCCTTCAATGCCAGCTTAATGTTTAGGTTAGTGGGAATCACAGAGGAATTAGGGATGGAAACTTCTTTGCTTGTGGTAGAAGCGGTCTGGTGAATTTTTAGAGAGAAGAGGCCGTCGATGTTTGAATGTAGAAAATTGTTCTGGCTGCAGCCTGCAGTATGGACTTGTTGGTGTGTGTAGCTCCCAGTGTTCTGACAGCGCAACGTTTTGGGGAAGCATGTGATTCAGCAGCTACCAGTGGGCTTCGTGCGGCGGAGATTTTGTGGCTGTTAGCGGAGTTGATAACAGAGGGTCGTTAAGAGAAGCCTGCATGCAGTAGGCAAAGGAGTAATGTTTGCCGGCGGGGGACGTGCGGCGATTAACCTGTGCGGTAGTGAAAAGGAGTTAAAGAGAAGGAAGTGTGCGGATGCGGAAAGAATGGAATAATTGCGGTAGGCTGCCGGCTGAGTAGTTTGGTGAATGTTTGGTGTGGGTCCGGCGCTGCCGATTGGATGGTGGTGCTGCAGTGTGAGTCAAATAAAAAAAAAAAAAAAAACCAGGAGTAGGATCCAATGGGACTAACTGGCATGTATAGACGCGTGTAATGCAAAAGGGCTGTTTTTGGTCGCATCTCTCGCTTACGGCCGTACCACCCTGAACACGCCCGATCTCATCTGATCTTGGAAGCTAAGCAGGGTAGGGTCTGGTCAGTACTTGGATAGGTGACCACCTGGGAATACCAGGTGCTGTAAGCTTTTCTCACTTTTACTTTATACAGGGGGCGCTCCACTTCACGATTAATTTAAATCTAGCACTCCCCTTCCATTTTACTATTTTATATATATATATATTTTTCTCTCATTCATAAAGGCAGCTTTTAGAAACCGTTTTACTCTAAATACTTCCTGGTAATTCTAGGTGCTGTAAGCTGTTCGTGCCTTTATTCCACCAGGGCGCGATCTTCTCACAAACTTGAAGACTGTCACTCCCCATTCACGTTTTACAACTTATTGTTAATGATAAAGAGACAGCTTTTTACACACAGTTTTAAACAAAGTACTGATATTATTCCTCTTCAACTGACCGCTTTGTTTTCTATGCAAAAACCACTTCGCCACAGAAGCCTCGATATTATTGGCATAGCAAGTTCTGCTCTTCTCCTTTCAAAATTTGCTAAAAGCTGTATTTAAAAGAACAGATTGGCCGGGGTAATTCACACCCTTCAATGCCAGCTTAATGTTTAGGTTAGTGGGAATCACAGAGGAATTAGGGATGGAAACTTCTTTGCTGGTGGTAGAAGCGGTCTGGTGAATTTTTAGAGAGAAGAGGCCATCGATGTTTGAATGTAGAAAATTGTTCTGGCTGCAGCCTGCAGTATGGACTTGTTGGTGTGTGTAGCTCCCAGTGTTCTGACAGCGCAACGTTTTGGGGAAGCATGTGATTCAGCAGCTACCAGTGGGCTTCGTGCGGCGGAGATTTTGTGGCTGTTAGCGGAGTTGATAACAGAGGGTCGTTAAGAGAAGCCTGCATGCAGTAGGCAATGGAGTAATGTTTGCTGGCGGGGGACGTGCGGCGATTAACCTGTGCGGTAGTGAAAAGGAGTTAAAGAGAAGGAAGTGTGCGGATGCGGAAAGAATGGAATAATTGTGGTAGGCTGCCGGCTGAGTAGTTTGGTGAATGTTTGGTGTGGGTCCGGCGTTGCCGATTGGATGGTGGGGCTGTAGTGTGAGTCACATAAAAAAAAAAAAAAAAAACCAGGAGTAGGATCCAATGGGACCAACTGGCATGTATAGAGGCGTGTAATGCAAAAGGGCTGTTTTTGGTAGTATCTCTCGCTTACGGCCATACCACCCTGAACACGCCCGATCTCGTCTGATCTCGGAAGCTAAGCAGCATAGGGTCTGGTTAGTACTTGGATGGGAGACCACCTGGGAATACCAGGTGCTGTAAGCTTTTCTCACTTTTACTTTATACAGGGGGCGCTCCACTTCACGATTAATTTAAATCTATTACTCCCCTTCCATTTTACTATTTTATATATATATTTTTATTTTCTCTCTTTCATAAAGGCAGCTTTTACACACCGTTTTACTCTAAATACTGCCTGGTAATTCTAGGTGCTGTAAGCTCTTCGTGCCTTTATTCCACCAGGGCGCGATCTTCTCACAAACTTGAAGACTGTCACTCCCCATTCACGTTTTACAACTTATTGTTAATGATAAAGAGACAGCTTTTTACACACAGTTTTAAACAAAGTACTGATATTATTCCTCTTCAACTGACCGCTTTGTTTTCTATGCAAAAACCACTTCGCCACAGAAGACTCGATATTATTGGCATAGCAAGTTCTGCTCTTCACCTTTCAAAACTTGCTAAAAGCTGTATTTAAAAGAACAGATTGGCCGGGGTAATTCACACCCTTCAATGCCAGCTTAATGTTTAGGTTAGTGGGAATCACAGAGGAATTAGGGATGGAAACTTCTTTGCTGGTGGTAGAAGCGGTCTGGTGAATTTTTAGAGAGAAGAGGCCGTCGATGTTTGAATGTAGAAAATTGTTCTGGCTGCAGCCTGCAGTATGGACTTGTTGGTGTGTGTAGCTCCCAGTGTTCTAACAGCGCGACGTTTTGGGGAAGCATGTGATTCAGCAGCTACCAGTGGGCTTCGTGCGGCGGAGATTTTGTGGCTGTTAGCCGAGTTGATAACAGAGGGTCGTTAAGAGAAGCCTGCATGCAGTAGGCAAAGGAGTAATGTTTGCCGGCGGGGGACGTGCGGCGATTAACCTGTGCGGTAGTGAAAAGGAGTTAAAAAGAAGGAAGTGTGCGGATGCGGAAAGAATGGAATAATTGTGGTAGGCTGCCGGCTGAGTAGTTTGGTGAATGTTTGGTGTGGGTCCGGCGCTGCCGATTGGATGGTGGGGCTGTAGTGTGAGTCAGATAAAAAAAAAAAAAAAGAACATTAGTAGGATCCAATGGGACCAACTGGCATGTATAGAGGCGTGTAACGCAAAAGGGCTGTTTTTGGTAGCATCTCTCGCTTACGGCCATACCACCCTGAACACGCCCGATCTCGTCTGATCTTGGAAGCCAAGCAGGGTAGGGTCTGGTTAGTACTTGGATGGGAGACCTCCTGGGAATACCAGGTGCTGTAAGCTTTTCTCACTTTTACTTTATACAGGGGGCGCTCCACTTCACGATTAATTTAAATCTATCACTCCCCTTCCATTTTACTATTTTATATATATATATATATTTTTCTCTCATTCATAAAGGCAGCTTTTACACACCGTTTTACTCTAAATACTTCCTGGTAATTCTAGGTGCTGTAAGCTGTTCGTGCCTTTATTCCACCAGGGCGCGATCTTCTCACAAACTTGAAAACTGTCACTCCCCATTCACGTTTTACAACTTATTGTTAATGATAAAGAGACAGCTTTTTACACACAGTTTTAAACAAAGTACTGATATTATTCCTCTTCAACTGACCGCTTTGTTTTCTATGCAAAAACCACTTCGCCACAGAAGCCTCGATATTATTGGCATAGCAAGTTCTGCTCTTCTCCTTTCGAAACTTGCTAAAAGCTGTATTTAAAAGAACAGATTGGCCGGGGTAATTCACACCCTTCAATGCCAGCTTAATGTTTAGGTTAGTGGGAATCACAGAGGAATTAGGGATGGAAACTTCTTTGCTGGTGGTAGAAGCGGTCTGGTGAATTTTTAGAGAGAAGAGGCCGTCGATGTTTGAATGTAGAAAATTGTTCTGGCTGCAGCCTGCAGTATGGACTTGTTCGTGTGTGTAGCTCCCAGTGTTCTGACAGCGCAACGTTTTGGGGAATCATGTGATTCAGCAGCTACCAGTGGGCTTCGTGCGGCGGAGATTTTGTGGCTGTTAGCGGAGTTGATAACAGAGGGTCGTTAAGAGAAGCCTGCATGCAGTAGGCAAAGGAGTAATGTTTGCTGGCGGGGGACGTGCGGCGATTAACCTGTGCGGTAGTGAAAAGGAGTTAAAGAGAAGGAAGTGTGCGGATGCGGAAAGAATGGAATAATTGTGGTAGGCTGCCGGCTGAGTAGTTTGGTGAATGTTTGGTGTGGGTCCGGCGTTGCCGATTGGATGGTGGGGCTGCAGTGTGAGTCACATAAAAAAAAAAAAAAAAACCAGGAGTAGGATCCAATGGGACCAACTGGCATGTATAGAGGCGTGTAATGCAAAAGGGCTGTTTTTGGTAGCGTCTCTCGCTTATGGCCATACCACCCTGAACACGCCCGATCTCGTCTGATCTCGGAAGCTAATCAGCGTAGGGTCTGGTTAGTACTTGGATGGGAGACCACCTGGGAATACCAGGTGCTGTAAGCTTTTCTCACTTTTACTTTATACAGGGGGCGCTCCACTTCACGATTAATTTAAATCTATCAAACTTCTATCAAACTTGCTGAAAGCTGTATTTAAAAGAACAGATTGGCCGGGGTAATTCACACCCTTCAATGCCAGCTTAATGTTTAGGTTAGTGGGAATCACAGAGGAATTAGGGATGGAAACTTCTTTGCTGGTGGTAGAAGCGGTCTGGTGAATTTTTAGAGAGAAGAGGCCGTCGATGTTTGAATGTAAAAAATTGTTCTGGCTGCAGCCTGCAGTATGGACTTGTTGGTGTGTGTAGCTCCCAGTGTTCTGACAGCGCGACGTTTTGGGGAAGCATGTGATTCAGCAGCTACCAGTGGGCTTCGTGCGGCGGAGATTTTGTGGCTGTTAGCGGAGTTGATAACAGAGGGTCGTTAAGAGAAGCCTGCATGCAGTAGGCAAAGGAGTAATGTTTGCCGGCGGGGGACGTGCGGCGATTAACCTGTGCGGTAGTGAAAAGGAGTTAAAAAGAAGGAAGTGTGCGGATGCGGAAAGAATGGAATAATTGTGGTAGGCTGCCGGCTGAGTAGTTTGGTGAATGTTTGGTGTGGGTTGTATGGCGCTGCCGATTGGATGGTGGGGCTGTAGTGTGAGTCAGATAAAAAAAAAAAAAAGAACATTAGTAGGATCCAATGGGACCAACTGGCATGTATAGAGGCGTGTAACGCAAAAGGGCTGTTTTTGGTAGCATCTCTCGCTTACGGCCATACCACCCTGAACACGCCCGATCTCGTCTGATCTCGGAAGCCAAGCAGGGTAGGGTCTGGTTAGTACTTGGATGGGAGACTTCCTGGGAATACCAGGTGCTGTAAGCTTTTCTCACTTTTACTTTATACAGGGGGCGCTCCACTTCACGATTAATTTAAATCTATCACTCCCCTTCCATTTTACTATTTTATATATATATATTTTTTTTTCTCTCATTCATAAAGGCAGCTTTTAGAAACCGTTTTACTCTAAATACTTCCTGGTAATTCTAGGTGCTGTAAGCTGTTCGTGCCTTTATTCCACCAGGGCGCGATCTTCTCACAAACTTGAAGACTGTCACTCCCCATTCACGTTTTACAACTTATTGTTAATGATAAAGAGACAGCTTTTTACACACAGTTTTAAACAAAGTACTGATATAATTCCTCTTCAACTCACCGCTTTGTTTTCTATGCAAAAACCACTTCGCCACAGAAGACTCGATATTATTGGCATAGCAAGTTCTGCTCTTCTCCTTTCAAAACTTGCTAAAAGCTGTATTTAAAAGAACAGATTGGCCGGGGTAATTCACACCCTTCAATGCCAGCTTAATGTTTAGGTTAGTGGGAATCACAGAGGAATTAGGGATGGAAACTTCTTTGCTGGTGGTAGAAGCGGTCTGGTGAATTTTTAGAGAGAAGAGGCCGTCGATGTTTGAATGTAGAAAATTGTTCTGGCTGCAGCCTGCAGTATGGACTTGTTGGTGTGTGTAGCTCCCAGTGTTCTGACAGCGCGACGTTTTGGGGAAGCATGTGATTCAGCAGCTACCAGTGGGCTTCGTGCGGCGGAGATTTTGTGGCTGTTAGCGGAGTTGATAACAGAGGGTCGTTAAGAGAAGCCTGCATGCAGTAGGCAAAGGAGTAATGTTTGCCGGCGGGGGACATGCGGCGATAAACCTGTGCGGTAGTGAAAAGGAGTTAAAAAGAAGGAAGTGTGCGGATGCGGAAAGAATGGAATAATTGTGGTAGGCTGCCGGCTGAGTAGTTTGGTGAATGTTTGGTGTGGGTCCGGCGCTGCCGATTGGATGGTGGGGCTGCAGTGTGAGTCAGATAAAAAAAAAAAAAAAACCAGGAGTAGGATCCAATGGGACTAACTGGCATGTATAGACGCGTGTAATGCAAAAGGGGTGTTTTTGGTCACGTCTCTCGCTTACGGCCATACCACCCTAAACACGCCCGATCTCATCCGATCTCGGATGCCAAGCAGGGTAGGGTCTGGTCAGTACTTGGATGGGAGACCTCCTGGGAATACCAGGTGCTGTAAGCTTTTCTCACTTTTACTTTATACAGGGGGCGCTCCACTTCACGATTAATTTAAATCTATCACTCCCCTTCCATTTTACTATTTTATATATATATATATTTTTCTCTCATTCAAAAAGGCAGCTTTTAGAAACCGTTTTACTCTAAATACTTCCTGGTAATTCTAGGTGCTGTAAGCTGTTCGTGCCTTTATTCCACCAGGGCGCGATCTTCTCACAAACTTGAAGACTGTCACTCCCCATTCACGTTTTACAACTTATTGTTAATGATAAAGAGACAGCTTTTTACACACAGTTTTAAACAAAGTACTGATATTATTCCTCTTCAACTGACCGCTTTGTTTTCTATGCAAAAACCACTTCGCCACAGAAGACTCGATATTATTGGCATAGCAAGTTCTGCTCTTCTCCTTTCAAAACTTGCTAAAAGCTGTATTTAAAAGAACAGATTGGCCGGGGTAATTCACACCCTTCAATGCCAGCTTAATGTTTAGGTTAGTGGGAATCACAGAGGAATTAGGGATGGAAACTTCTTTGCTGGTGGTAGAAGCGGTCTGGTGAATTTTTAGAGAGAAGAGGCCGTCGATGTTTGAATGTAGAAAATTGTTCTGGCTGCAGCCTACAGTATGGACTTGTTGGTGTGTGTAGCTCCCAGTGTTCTGACAGCGCGACGTTTTGGGGAAGCATGTGATTCAGCAGCTACCAGTGGGCTTCGTGCGGCGGAGATTTTGTGGCTGTTAGCGGAGTTGATAACAGAGGGTCGTTAAGAGAAGCCTGCATGCAGTAGGCAAAGGAGTAATGTTTGCCGGCGGGGGACGTGCGGCGATTAACCTGTGCGGTAGTGAAAAGGAGTTAAAAAGAAGGAAGTGTGCGGATGCGGAAAGAATGGAATAATTGTGGTAGGCTGCCGGCTGAGTAGTTTGGTGAATGTTTGGTGTGGGTCCGGCGCTGCCGATTGGATGGTGGTGCTGCAGTGTGAGTCAGATAAAAAAAAAAAAAAAACCAGGAGTAGGATCCAATGGGACTAACTGGCATGTATAGACGCGTGTAATGCAAAAGGGCTGTTTTTGGTAGCGTCTCTCACTTATGGCCATACCACCCTGAACACGCCAGATCTCATCCGATCTCGGAAGCCAAGCAGAGTAGGGTCTGGTTAGTACTTGGATGGGAGACCTCCTGGGAATACCAGGTGCTGTAAGCTTTTCTCACTTTTACTTTATACAGGGGGCGCTCCACTTCACGATTAATTTAAATCTATCACTCCCCTTCCATTTTACTATTTTATATATATATATATTTTTCTCTCATTCATAAAGGTAGCTTTTACACACCGTTTTACTCTAAATACTTCCTGGTAATTCTAGGTGCTGTAAGCTGTTCGTGCCTTTATTCCACCAGGGCGCGATCTTCTCACAAACTTGAAGACTGTCACTCCCCATTCACGTTTTACAACTTATTGTTAATGATAAAGAGACAGCTGTTTACACACAGTTTTAAACAAAGTACTGATATTATTCCTCTTCAACTGACCGCTTTGTTTTCTATGCAAAAACCACTTCGCCACAGAAGACTCGATATTATTGGCATAGCAAGTTCTGCTCTTCTCCTTTCAAAACTTGCTAAAAGCTGTATTTAAAAGAACAGATTGGCCGGGGTAATTCACACCCTTCAATGCCAGCTTAATGTTTAGGTTAGTGGGAATCACAGAGGAATTAGGGATGGAAACTTCTTTGCTGGTGGTAGAAGCGGTCTGGTGAATTTTTAGAGAGAAGAGGCCGTCGATGTTTGAATGTAGAAAATTGTTCTGGCTGCAGCCTGCAGTATGGACTTGTTGGTGTGTGTAGCTCCCAGTGTTCTGACAGCGCGACGTTTTGGGGAAGCATGTGATTCAGCAGCTACCAGTGGGCTTCGTGCGGCGGAGATTTTGTGGCTGTTAGCGGAGTTGATAACAGAGGGTCGTTAAGAGAAGCCTGCATGCAGTAGGCAAAGGAGTAATGTTTGCCGGCGGGGGACGTGCGGCGATTAACCTGTGCGGTAGTGAAAAGGAGTTAAAAAGAAGGAAGTGTGCGGATGCGGAAAGAATGGAATAATTGTGGTTGGCTGCTGGCTGAGTAGTTTGGTGAATGTTTGGTGTGGGTCCGGCGCTGCCGATTGGATGGTGGGGCTGCAGTGTGAGTCAGATAAAAAAAAAAAAAGAACATTAGTAGGATCCAATGGGACCAACTGGCATGTATAGAGGCGTGTAATGCAAAAGGGCTGTTTTTGGTTGCATCTCTCGCTTACGGCCATACCACCCTGAACACGCCCGATCTCGTCTGATCTTGGAAGCTAAGCAGGGTAGGGTCTGGTTAGTACTTGGATGGGAGACCACCTGGGAATTCCAGGTGCTGTAAGCTTTTCTCACTTTTACTTCATACAGGGGGCGCTCCACTTCACGATTAATTTAAATCTATCACTCCCCTTCCATTTTACTATTTTATATATATATATATTTTTCTCTCATTCATAAAGGCAGCTTTTACACACCGTTTTACTCTAAATACTTCCTGGTAATTCTAGGTGCTGTAAGCTGTTCGTGCCTTTATTCCACCAGGGCGCGATCTTCTCACAAACTTGAAGACTGTCACTCCCCATTCACGTTTTACAACTTATTGTTAATGATAAAGAGACAGCTTTTTACACACAGTTTTAAACAAAGTACTGATATTATTCCTCTTCAACTGACCGCTTTGTTTTCTATGCAAAAACCACTTCGCCACAGAAGACTCGATATTATTGGCATAGCAAGTTCTGCTCTTCTCCTTTCAAAACTTGCTAAAAGCTGTATTTAAAAGAACAGATTGGCCGGGGTAATTCACACCCTTCAATGCCAGCTTAATGTTTAGGTTAGTGGGAATCACAGAGGAATTAGGGATGGAAACTTCTTTGCTGGTGGTAGAAGCGGTCTGGTGAATTTTTAGAGAGAAGAGGCCGTCGATGTTTGAATGTAGAAAATTGTTCTGGCTGCAGCCTGCAGTATGGACTTGTTGGTGTGTGTAGCTCCCAGTGTTCTGACAGCGCGATGTTTTGGGGAAGCATCTGATTCAGCAGCTACCAGTGGGCTTCGTGCGGCGGAGATTTTGTGGCTGTTAGCGGAGTTGATAACAGAGGGTCGTTAATAGAAGCCTGCATGCAGTAGGCAAAGGAGTAATGTTTGCCGGCGGGGGACGTGCGCCGATTAACCTGTGCGGTAGTGAAAAGGAGTTAAAAAGAAGGAAGTGTGCGGATGCGGAAAGAATGGAATAATTGTGGTAGGCTGCCGGCTGAGTAGTTTGGTGAATGTTTGGTGTGGGTCCGGCGCTGCCGATTGGATGGTGGTGCTGCAGTGTGAGTCAGATAAAAAAAAAAAAAAAACCAGGAGTAGGATCCAATGGGACTAACTGGCATGTATAGACGCGTGTAATGCAAAAGGGCTGTTTTTGGTAGCGTCTCTCACTTATGGCCATACCACCCTGAACACGCCAGATCTCATCCGATCTCGGAAGCCAAGCAGAGTAGGGTCTGGTTAGTACTTGGATGGGAGACCTCCTGGGAATACCAGGTGCTGTAAGCTTTTCTCACTTTTACTTTATACAGGGGGCGCTCCACTTCACGATTAATTTAAATCTATCACTCCCCTTCCATTTTACTATTTTATATATATATATATTTTTCTCTCATTCATAAAGGTAGCTTTTACACACCGTTTTACTCTAAATACTTCCTGGTAATTCTAGGTGCTGTAAGCTGTTCGTGCCTTTATTCCACCAGGGCGCGATCTTCTCACAAACTTGAAGACTGTCACTCCCCATTCACGTTTTACAACTTATTGTTAATGATAAAGAGACAGCTGTTTACACACAGTTTTAAACAAAGTACTGATATTATTCCTCTTCAACTGACCGCTTTGTTTTCTATGCAAAAACCACTTCGCCACAGAAGACTCGATATTATTGGCATAGCAAGTTCTGCTCTTCTCCTTTCAAAACTTGCTAAAAGCTGTATTTAAAAGAACAGATTGGCCGGGGTAATTCACACCCTTCAATGCCAGCTTAATGTTTAGGTTAGTGGGAATCACAGAGGAATTAGGGATGGAAACTTCTTTGCTGGTGGTAGAAGCGGTCTGGTGAATTTTTAGAGAGAAGAGGCCGTCGATGTTTGAATGTAGAAAATTGTTCTGGCTGCAGCCTGCAGTATGGACTTGTTGGTGTGTGTAGCTCCCAGTGTTCTGACAGCGCGACGTTTTGGGGAAGCATGTGATTCAGCAGCTACCAGTGGGCTTCGTGCGGCGGAGATTTTGTGGCTGTTAGCGGAGTTGATAACAGAGGGTCGTTAAGAGAAGCCTGCATGCAGTAGGCAAAGGAGTAATGTTTGCCGGCGGGGGACGTGCGGCGATTAACCTGTGCGGTAGTGAAAAGGAGTTAAAAAGAAGGAAGTGTGCGGATGCGGAAAGAATGGAATAATTGTGGTTGGCTGCTGGCTGAGTAGTTTGGTGAATGTTTGGTGTGGGTCCGGCGCTGCCGATTGGATGGTGGGGCTGCAGTGTGAGTCAGATAAAAAAAAAAAAAAGAACATTAGTAGGATCCAATGGGACCAACTGGCATGTATAGAGGCGTGTAATGCAAAAGGGCTGTTTTTGGTTGCATCTCTCGCTTACGGCCATACCACCCTGAACACGCCCGATCTCGTCTGATCTTGGAAGCTAAGCCGGGTAGGGTCTGGTTAGTACTTGGATGGGAGACCACCTGGGAATTCCAGGTGCTGTAAGCTTTTCTCACTTTTACTTCATACAGGGGGCGCTCCACTTCACGATTAATTTAAATCTATCACTCCCCTTCCATTTTACTATTTTATATATATATATATTTTTCTCTCATTCATAAAGGCAGCTTTTACACACCGTTTTACTCTAAATACTTCCTGGTAATTCTAGGTGCTGTAAGCTGTTCGTGCCTTTATTCCACCAGGGCGCGATCTTCTCACAAACTTGAAGACTGTCACTCCCCATTCACGTTTTACAACTTATTGTTAATGATAAAGAGACAGCTTTTTACACACAGTTTTAAACAAAGTACTGATATTATTCCTCTTCAACTGACCGCTTTGTTTTCTATGCAAAAACCACTTCGCCACAGAAGACTCGATATTATTGGCATAGCAAGTTCTGCTCTTCTCCTTTCAAAACTTGCTAAAAGCTGTATTTAAAAGAACAGATTGGCCGGGGTAATTCACACCCTTCAATGCCAGCTTAATGTTTAGGTTAGTGGGAATCACAGAGGAATTAGGGATGGAAACTTCTTTGCTGGTGGTAGAAGCGGTCTGGTGAATTTTTAGAGAGAAGAGGCCGTCGATGTTTGAATGTAGAAAATTGTTCTGGCTGCAGCCTGCAGTATGGACTTGTTGGTGTGTGTAGCTCCCAGTGTTCTGACAGCGCGATGTTTTGGGGAAGCATCTGATTCAGCAGCTACCAGTGGGCTTCGTGCGGCGGAGATTTTGTGGCTGTTAGCGGAGTTGATAACAGAGGGTCGTTAATAGAAGCCTGCATGCAGTAGGCAAAGGAGTAATGTTTGCCGGCGGGGGACGTGCGCCGATTAACCTGTGCGGTAGTGAAAAGGAGTTAAAAAGAAGGAAGTGTGCGGATGCGGAAAGAATGGAATAATTGTGGTAGGCTGCCGGCTGAGTAGTTTGGTGAATGTTTGGTGTGGGTCCGGCGCTGCCGATTGGATGGTGGGGCTGCAGTGTGAGTCAGATAAAAAAAAAAAAAACCAGGAGTAGGATCCAATGGGACTAACTGGCATGTATAGACGCGTGTAATGCAAAAGGGGTGTTTTTGGTCACGTCTCTCGCTTATGGCCATACCACCCTAAACACGCCCGATCTCATCCGATCTCGGAAGCCAGGCAGGGTAGGGTCTGGTCAGTACTTGGATGGGAGACCTCCTGGGAATACCAGGTGCTGTAAGCTTTTCTCACTTTTACTTTATACAGGGGGCGCTCCACTTCACGATTAATTTAAATCTATCACTCCCCTTCCATTTTACTATTTTATATATATATATATATATATATATATATATATATATATATATATATATATATATATATATATATATATATATGTATATATATATATATATATATATATATATATATTTTTTTTTTTATTTTTTTTTTTTTCTCTCATTAATAAAGGTAGCTTTTACACACCGTTTTACTCTAAATACTTCCTGGTAATTCTAGGTGCTGTAAGCTGTTCGTGCCTTTATTCCACCAGGGCGCGATCTTCTCACAAACTTGAAAACTGTCACTCCCCATTCACGTTTTACAACTTATTGTTAATGATAAAGAGACAGCTTTTTACACACAGTTTTAAACAAAGTACTGATATTATTCCTCTTCAACTGACCGCTTTGTTTTCTATGCAAAAACCACTTCGCCACAGAAGACTCGATATTATTGGCATAGCAAGTTCTGCTCTTCTCCTTTCAAAACTTGCTAAAAGCTGTATTTAAAAGAACAGATTGGCCCTTCAATGCCAGCTTAATGTTTAGGTTAGTGGGAATCACAGAGGAATTAGGGATGGAAACTTCTTTGCTGGTGGTAGAAGCGGTCTGGTGAATTTTTAGAGAAAAGAGGCCGTCGATGTTTGAATGTAAAAAATTGTTCTGGCTGCAGCCTGCAGTATGGACTTGTTGGTGTGTGTAGCTCCCAGTGTTCTGACAGCGCGACGTTTTGGGGAAGCATGTGATTCAGCAGCTACCAGTGGGCTTCGTGCGGCGGAGATTTTGTGGCTGTTAGCGGAGTTGATAACAGAGGGTCGTTAAGAGAAGCCTGCATGCAGTAGGCAAAGGAGTAATGTTTGCCGGCGGGGGACGTGCGGCGATTAACCTGTGCGGTAGTGAAAAGGAGTTAAAAAGAAGGAAGTGTGCGGATGCGGAAAGAATGGAATAATTGTGGTAGGCTGCCGGCTGAGTAGTTTGGTGAATGTTTGGTGTGGGTCCGGCGCTGCCGATTGGATGGTGGTGCTGCAGTGTGAGTCAGATAAAAAAAAAAAAAAAACCAGGAGTAGGATCCAATGGGACTAACTGGCATGTATAGACGCGTGTAATGCAAAAGGGCTGTTTTTGGTAGCGTCTCTCACTTATGGCCATACCACCCTGAACACGCCAGATCTCATCCGATCTCGGAAGTCAAGCAGGGTAGGGTCTGGTTAGTACTTGGATGGGAGACCTCCTGGGAATACCAGGTGCTGTAAGCTTTTCTCACTTTTACTTTATACAGGGGGCGCTCCACTTCACGATTAATTTAAATCTATCACTCCCCTTCCATTTTACTATTTTATATATATATATATTTTTCTCTCATTCATAAAGGTAGCTTTTACACACCGTTTTACTCTAAATACTTCCTGGTAATTCAAGGTGCTCTAAGCTGTTCGTGCCTTTATTCCACCAGGGCGCGATCTTCTCACAAACTTGAAGACTGTCACTCCCCATTCACGTTTTACAACTTATTGTTAATGATAAAGAGACAGCTTTTTACACACAGTTTTAAACAAAGTACTGATATTATTCCTCTTCAACTGACCGCTTTGTTTTCTATGCAAAAACCACTTCGCCACAGAAGACTCGATATTATTGGCATAGCAAGTTCTGCTCTTCTCCTTTCAAAACTTGCTAAAAGCTGTATTTAAAAGAACAGATTGGCCGGGGTAATTCACACCCTTCAATGCCAGCTTAATGTTTAGGTTAGTGGGAATCACAGAGGAATTAGGGATGGAAACTTCTTTGCTGGTGGTAGAAGCGGTCTGGTGAATTTTTAGAGAGAAGAGGCCGTCGATGTTTGAATGTAGAAAATTGTTCTGGCTGCAGCCTGCAGTATGGACTTGTTGGTGTGTGTAGCTCCCAGTGTTCTGACAGCGCGACGTTTTGGGGAAGCATGTGATTCAGCAGCTACCAGTGGGCTTCGTGCGGCGGAGATTTTGTGGCTGTTAGCGGAGTTGATAACAGAGGGTCGTTAAGAGAAGCCTGCATGCAGTAGGCAAAGGAGTAATGTTTGCCGGCGGGGGACGTGCGGCGATTAACCTGTGCGGTAGTGAAAAGGAGTTAAAAAGAAGGAAGTGTGCGGATGCGGAAAGAATGGAATAATTGTGGTAGGCTGCCGGCTGAGTAGTTTGGTGAATGTTTGGTGTGGGTCCGGCGCTGCCGATTGGATGGTGGGGCTGCAGTGTGAGTCAGATAAAAAAAAAAAAAAAACAGGAGTAGGATCCAATGGGACTAACTGGCATGTATAGACGCGTGTAATGCAAAAGGGGTGTTTTTGGTCACGTCTCTCGCTTACGGCCATACCACCCTAAACACGCCCGATCTCATCCGATCTCGGATGCCAAGCAGGGTAGGGTCTGGTCAGTACTTGGATGGGAGACCTCCTGGGAATACCAGGTGCTGTAAGCTTTTCTCACTTTTACTTTATACAGGGGGCGCTCCACTTCACGATTAATTTAAATCTATCACTCCCCTTCCATTTTACTATTTTATATATATATATATTTTTCTCTCATTCAAAAAGGCAGCTTTTAGAAACCGTTTTACTCTAAATACTTCCTGGTAATTCTAGGTGCTGTAAGCTGTTCGTGCCTTTATTCCACCAGGGCGCGATCTTCTCACAAACTTGAAGACTGTCACTCCCCTTTCACGTTTTACAACTTATTGTTAATGATAAAGAGACAGCTTTTTACACACAGTTTTAAACAAAGTACTGATATTATTCCTCTTCAACTGACCGCTTTGTTTTCTATGCAAAAACCACTTCGCCACAGAAGACTCGATATTATTGGCATAGCAAGTTCTGCTCTTCTCCTTTCAAAACTTGCTAAAAGCTGTATTTAAAAGAACAGATTGTCCGGGGTAATTCACACCCTTCAATGCCAGCTTAATGTTTAGGTTAGTGGGAATCACAGAGGAATTAGGGATGGAAACTTCTTTGCTGGTGGTAGAAGCGGTCTGGTGAATTTTTAGAGAGAAGAGGCCGTCGATGTTTGAATGTAGAAAATTGTTCTGGCTGCAGCCTACAGTATGGACTTGTTGGTGTGTGTAGCTCCCAGTGTTCTGACAGCGCAACGTTTTGGGGAAGCATCTGATTCAGCAGCTACCAGTGGGCTTGGTGCGGCGGAGATTTTGTGGCTGTTAGCGGAGTTGATAACAGAGGGTCGTTAATAGAAGCCTGCATGCAGTAGGCAAAGGAGTAATGTTTGCCGGCGGGGGACGTGCGGCGATTAACCTGTGCGGTAGTGAAAAGGAGTTAAAAAGAAGGAAGTGTGCGGATGCGGAAAGAATGGAATAATTGTGGTAGGCTGCCGGCTGAGTAGTTTGGTGAATGTTTGGTGTGGGTCCGGCGCTGCCGATTGGATGGTGGGGCTGCAGTGTGAGTCAGATAAAAAAAAAAAAAACCAGGAGTAGGATCCAATGGGACTAACTGGCATGTATAGACGCGTGTAATGCAAAAGGGCTGTTTTTGGTCACGTCTCTCGCTTACGGCCATACCACCCTAAACACGCCCGATCTCATCCGATCTCGTAAGCCAAGCAGGGTAGGGTCTGGTCAGTACTTGGATGGGAGACCTCCTGGGAATACCAGGTGCTGTAAGCTTTTCTCACTTTTACTTTATACAGGGGGCGCTCCACTTCACGATTAATTTAAATCTATCACTCCCCTTCCATTTTACTATTTTATATATATATATATTTTTCTCTCATTCAAAAAGGCAGCTTTTAGAAACCGTTTTACTCTAAATACTTCCTGGTAATTCTAGGTGCTGTAAGCTGTTCGTGCCTTTATTCCACCAGGGCGCGATCTTCTCACAAACTTGAAGACTGTCACTCCCCATTCACGTTTTACAACTTATTGTTAATGATAAAGAGACAGCTTTTTACACACAGTTTTAAACAAAGTACTGATATTATTCCTCTTCAACTGACCGCTTTGTTTTCTATGCAAAAACCACTTCGCCACAGAAGACTCGATATTATTGGCATAGCAAGTTCTGCTCTTCTCCTTTCAAAACTTGCTAAAAGCTGTATTTAAAAGAACAGATTGTCCGGGGTAATTCACACCCTTCAATGCCAGCTTAATGTTTAGGTTAGTGGGAATCACAGAGGAATTAGGGATGGAAACTTCTTTGCTGGTGGTAGAAGCGGTCTGGTGAATTTTTAGAGAGAAGAGGCCGTCGATGTTTGAATGTAGAAAATTGTTCTGGCTGCAGCCTACAGTATGGACTTGTTGGTGTGTGTAGCTCCCAGTGTTCTGACAGCGCAATGTTTTGGGGAAGCATCTGATTCAGCAGCTACCAGTGGGCTTGGTGCGGCGGAGATTTTGTGGCTGTTAGCGGAGTTGATAACAGAGGGTCGTTAATAGAAGCCTGCATGCAGTAGGCAAAGGAGTAATGTTTGCCGGCGGGGGACGTGCGGCGATTAACCTGTGCGGTAGTGAAAAGGAGTTAAAAAGAAGGAAGTGTGCGGATGCGGAAAGAATGGAATAATTGTGGTAGGCTGCCGGCTGAGTAGTTTGGTGAATGTTTGGTGTGGGTCCGGCGCTGCCGATTGGATGGTGGGGCTGCAGTGTGAGTCAGATAAAAAAAAAAAAAACCAGGAGTAGGATCCAATGGGACTAACTGGCATGTATAGACGCGTGTAATGCAAAAGGGCTGTTTTTGGTCACGTCTCTCGCTTACGGCCATACCACCCTAAACACGCCCGATCTCATCCGATCTCGGAAGCCAAGCAGGGTAGGGTCTGGTCAGTACTTGGATGGGAGACCTCCTGGGAATACCAGGTGCTGTAAGCTTTTCTCACTTTTACTTTATACAGGGGGCGCTCCACTTCACGATTAATTTAAATCTATCACTCCCCTTCCATTTTACTATTTTATATATATATATATTTTTCTCTCATTCAAAAAGGCAGCTTTTAGAAACCGTTTTACTCTAAATACTTCCTGGTAATTCTAGGTGCTGTAAGCTGTTCGTGCCTTTATTCCACCAGGGCGCGATCTTCTCACAAACTTGAAGACTGTCACTCCCCATTCACGTTTTACAACTTATTGTTAATGATAAAGAGACAGCTTTTTACACACAGTTTTAAACAAAGTACTGATATTATTCCTCTTCAACTGACCGCTTTGTTTTCTATGCAAAAACCACTTCGCCACAGAAGACTCGATATTATTGGCATAGCAAGTTCTGCTCTTCTCCTTTCAAAACTTGCTAAAAGCTGTATTTAAAAGAACAGATTGGCCGGGGTAATTCACACCCTTCAATGCCAGCTTAATGTTTAGGTTAGTGGGAATCACAGAGGAATTAGGGATGGAAACTTCTTTGCTGGTGGTAGAAGCGGTCTGGTGAATTTTTAGAGAGAAGAGGCCGTCGATGTTTGAATGTAGAAAATTGTTCTGGCTGCAGCCTGCAGTATGGACTTGTTGGTGTGTGTAGCTCCCAGTGTTCTGACAGCGCAATGTTTTGGGGAAGCATCTGATTCAGCAGCTACCAGTGGGCTTGGTGCGGCGGAGATTTTGTGGCTGTTAGCGGAGTTGATAACAGAGGGTCGTTAATAGAAGCCTGCATGCAGTAGGCAAAGGAGTAATGTTTGCCGGCGGGGGACGTGCGGCGATTAACCTGTGCGGTAGTGAAAAGGAGTTAAAAAGAAGGAAGTGTGCGGATGCGGAAAGAATGGAATAATTGTGGTAGGCTGCCGGCTGAGTAGTTTGGTGAATGTTTGGTGTGGGTCCGGCGCTGCCGATTGGATGGTGGGGCTGCAGTGTGAGTCAGATAAAAAAAAAAAAAACCAGGAGTAGGATCCAATGGGACTAACTGGCATGTATAGACGCGTGTAATGCAAAAGGGCTGTTTTTGGTCACGTCTCTCGCTTACGGCCATACCACCCTAAACACGCCCGATCTCATCCGATCTCGTAAGCCAAGCAGGGTAGGGTCTGGTCAGTACTTGGATGGGAGACCTCCTGGGAATACCAGGTGCTGTAAGCTTTTCTCACTTTTACTTTATACAGGGGGCGCTCCACTTCACGATTAATTTAAATCTATCACTCCCCTTCCATTTTACTATTTTATATATATATATATTTTTCTCTCATTCAAAAAGGCAGCTTTTAGAAACCGTTTTACTCTAAATACTTCCTGGTAATTCTAGGTGCTGTAAGCTGTTCGTGCCTTTATTCCACCAGGGCGCGATCTTCTCACAAACTTGAAGACTGTCACTCCCCATTCACGTTTTACAACTTATTGTTAATGATAAAGAGACAGCTTTTTACACACAGTTTTAAACAAAGTACTGATATTATTCCTCTTCAACTGACCGCTTTGTTTTCTATGCAAAAACCACTTCGCCACAGAAGACTCGATATTATTGGCATAGCAAGTTCTGCTCTTCTCCTTTCAAAACTTGCTAAAAGCTGTATTTAAAAGAACAGATTGGCCGGGGTAATTCACACCCTTCAATGCCAGCTTAATGTTTAGGTTAGTGGGAATCACAGAGGAATTAGGGATGGAAACTTCTTTGCTGGTGGTAGAAGCGGTCTGGTGAATTTTTAGAGAGAAGAGGCCGTCGATGTTTGAATGTAGAAAATTGTTCTGGCTGCAGCCTACAGTATGGACTTGTTGGTGTGTGTAGCTCCCAGTGTTCTGACAGCGCAATGTTTTGGGGAAGCATCTGATTCAGCAGCTACCAGTGGGCTTGGTGCGGCGGAGATTTTGTGGCTGTTAGCGGAGTTGATAACAGAGGGTCGTTAATAGAAGCCTGCATGCAGTAGGCAAAGGAGTAATGTTTGCCGGCGGGGGACGTGCGGCGATTAACCTGTGCGGTAGTGAAAAGGAGTTAAAAAGAAGGAAGTGTGCGGATGCGGAAAGAATGGAATAATTGTGGTAGGCTGCCGGCTGAGTAGTTTGGTGAATGTTTGGTGTGGGTCCGGCGCTGCCGATTGAATGGTGGGGCTGCAGTGTGAGTCAGATAAAAAAAAAAAAACCAGGAGTAGGATCCAATGGGACTAACTGGCATGTATAGACGCGTGTAATGCAAAAGGGCTGTTTTTGGTCACGTCTCTCGCTTACGGCCATACCACCCTAAACACGCCCGCTCTCATCCGATCTCGGAAGCCAAGCAGGGTAGGGTCTGGTCAGTACTTGGATGGGAGACCTCCTGGGAATACCAGGTGCTGTAAGCTTTTCTCACTTTTACTTTATACAGGGGGCGCTCCACTTCACGATTAATTTAAATCTATCACTCCCCTTCCATTTTACTATTTTATATATATATATATATATATATATATATATATATATATATATATATATATATATATATATATATATATGTATATATATATATATATATATATATGTATATATATATATATATATATATATATATATATATATTTTTTTTTTTTTTTTTTTTTTCTCTCATTCATAAAGGTAGCTTTTACACACCGTTTTACTCTAAATACTTCCTGGTAATTCTAGGTGCTGTAAGCTGTTCGTGCCTTTATTCCACCAGGGCGCGATCTTCTCACAAACTTGAAAACTGTCACTCCCCATTCACGTTTTACAACTTATTGTTAATGATAAAGAGACAGCTTTTTACACACAGTTTTAAACAAAGTACTGATATTATTCCTCTTCAACTGACCGCTTTGTTTTCTATGCAAAAACCACTTCGCCACAGAAGACTCGATATTATTGGCATAGCAAGTTCTGCTCTTCTCCTTTCAAAACTTGCTAAAAGCTGTATTTAAAAGAACAGATTGGCCCTTCAATGCCAGCTTAATGTTTAGGTTAGTGGGAATCACAGAGGAATTAGGGATGGAAACTTCTTTGCTGGTGGTAGAAGCGGTCTGGTGAATTTTTAGAGAAAAGAGGCCGTCGATGTTTGAATGTAAAAAATTGTTCTGGCTGCAGCCTGCAGTATGGACTTGTTGGTGTGTGTAGCTCCCAGTGTTCTGACAGCGCGACGTTTTGGGGAAGCATGTGATTCAGCAGCTACCAGTGGGCTTCGTGCGGCGGAGATTTTGTGGCTGTTAGCGGAGTTGATAACAGAGGGTCGTTAAGAGAAGCCTGCATGCAGTAGGCAAAGGAGTAATGTTTGCCGGCGGGGGACGTGCGGCGATTAACCTGTGCGGTAGTGAAAAGGAGTTAAAAAGAAGGAAGTGTGCGGATGCGGAAAGAATGGAATAATTGTGGTAGGCTGCCGGCTGAGTAGTTTGGTGAATGTTTGGTGTGGGTCCGGCGCTGCCGATTGGATGGTGGTGCTGCAGTGTGAGTCAGATAAAAAAAAAAAAAAAACCAGGAGTAGGATCCAATGGGACTAACTGGCATGTATAGACGCGTGTAATGCAAAAGGGCTGTTTTTGGTAGCGTCTCTCACTTATGGCCATACCACCCTGAACACGCCAGATCTCATCCGATCTCGGAAGCCAAGCAGGGTAGGGTCTGGTTAGTACTTGGATGGGAGACCTCCTGGGAATACCAGGTGCTGTAAGCTTTTCTCACTTTTACTTTATACAGGGGGCGCTCCACTTCACGATTAATTTAAATCTATCACTCCCCTTCCATTTTACTATTTTATATATATATATATTTTTCTCTCATTCATAAAGGTAGCTTTTACACACCGTTTTACTCTAAATACTTCCTGGTAATTCTAGGTGCTGTAAGCTGTTCGTGCCTTTATTCCACCAGGGCGCGATCTTCTCACAAACTTGAAGACTGTCACTCCCCATTCACGTTTTACAACTTATTGTTAATGATAAAGAGACAGCTTTTTACACACAGTTTTAAACAAAGTACTGATATTATTCCTCTTCAACTGACCGCTTTGTTTTCTATGCAAAAACCACTTCGCCACAGAAGACTCGATATTATTGGCATAGCAAGTTCTGCTCTTCTCCTTTCAAAACTTGCTAAAAGCTGTATTTAAAAGAACAGATTGGCCGGGGTAATTCACACCCTTCAATGCCAGCTTAATGTTTAGGTTAGTGGGAATCACAGAGGAATTAGGGATGGAAACTTCTTTGCTGGTGGTAGAAGCGGTCTGGTGAATTTTTAGAGAGAAGAGGCCGTCGATGTTTGAATGTAGAAAATTGTTCTGGCTGCAGCCTGCAGTATGGACTTGTTGGTGTGTGTAGCTCCCAGTGTTCTGACAGCGCGACGTTTTGGGGAAGCATGTGATTCAGCAGCTACCAGTGGGCTTCGTGCGGCGGAGATTTTGTGGCTGTTAGCGGAGTTGATAACAGAGGGTCGTTAAGAGAAGCCTGCATGCAGTAGGCAAAGGAGTAATGTTTGCCGGCGGGGGACGTGCGGCGATTAACCTGTGCGGTAGTGAAAAGGAGTTAAAAAGAAGGAAGTGTGCGGATGCGGAAAGAATGGAATAATTGTGGTAGGCTGCTGGCTGAGTAGTTTGGTGAATGTTTGGTGTGGGTCCGGCGCTGCCGATTGGATGGTGGGGCTGCAGTGTGAGTCAGATAAAAAAAAAAAAAAGAACATTAGTAGGATCCAATGGGACCAACTGGCATGTATAGAGGCGTGTAATGCAAAAGGGCTGTTTTTGGTTGCATCTCTCGCTTACGGCCATACCACCCTGAACACGCCCGATCTCGTCTGATCTTGGAAGCTAAGCAGGGTAGGGTCTGGTTAGTACTTGGATGGGAGACCACCTGGGAATTCCAGGTGCTGTAAGCTTTTCTCACTTTTACTTCATACAGGGGGCGCTCCACTTCACGATTAATTTAAATCTATCACTCCCCTTCCATTTTACTATTTTATATATATATATATTTTTCTCTCATTCATAAAGGCAGCTTTTACACACCGTTTTACTCTAAATACTTCCTGGTAATTCTAGGTGCTGTAAGCTGTTCGTGCCTTTATTCCACCAGGGCGCGATCTTCTCACAAACTTGAAGACTGTCACTCCCCATTCACGTTTTACAACTTATTGTTAATGATAAAGAGACAGCTTTTTACACACAGTTTTAAACAAAGTACTGATATTATTCCTCTTCAACTGACCGCTTTGTTTTCTATGCAAAAACCACTTTGCCACAGAAGACTCGATATTATTGGCATAGCAAGTTCTGCTCTTCTCCTTTCAAAACTTGCTAAAAGCTGTATTTAAAAGAACAGATTGGCCGGGGTAATTCACACCCTTCAATGCCAGCTTAATGTTTAGGTTAGTGGGAATCACAGAGGAATTAGGGATGGAAACTTCTTTGCTGGTGGTAGAAGCGGTCTGGTGAATTTTTAGAGAAAAGAGGCCGTCGATGTTTGAATGTAAAAAATTGTTCTGGCTGCAGCCTGCAGTATGGACTTGTTGGTGTGTGTAGCTCCCAGTGTTCTGACAGCGCGACGTTTTGGGGAAGCATGTGATTCAGCAGCTACCAGTGGGCTTCGTGCGGCGGAGATTTTGTGGCTGTTAGCGGAGTTGATAACAGAGGGTCGTTAAGAGAAGCCTGCATGCAGTAGGCAAAGGAGTAATGTTTGCCGGCGGGGGACGTGCGGCGATTAACCTGTGCGGTAGTGAAAAGGAGTTAAAAAGAAGGAAGTGTGCGGATGCGGAAAGAATGGAATAATTGTGGTAGGCTGCCGGCTGAGTAGTTTGGTGAATGTTTGGTGTGGGTCCGGCGCTGCCGATTGGATGGTGGTGCTGCAGTGTGAGTCAGATAAAAAAAAAAAAAAAACCAGGAGTAGGATCCAATGGGACTAACTGGCATGTATAGACGCGTGTAATGCAAAAGGGCTGTTTTTGGTAGCGTCTCTCACTTATGGCCATACCACCCTGAACACGCCAGATCTCATCCGATCTCGGAAGCCAAGCAGGGTAGGGTCTGGTTAGTACTTGGATGGGAGACCACCTGGGAATTCCAGGTGCTGTAAGCTTTTCTCACTTTTACTTCATACAGGGGGCGCTCCACTTCACGATTAATTTAAATCTATCACTCCCCTTCCATTTTACTATTTTATATATATATATATTTTTCTCTCATTCATAAAGGCAGCTTTTACACACCGTTTTACTCTAAATACTTCCTGGTAATTCTAGGTGCTGTAAGCTGTTCGTGCCTTTATTCCACCAGGGCGCGATCTTCTCACAAACTTGAAGACTGTCACTCCCCATTCACGTTTTACAACTTATTGTTAATGATAAAGAGACAGCTTTTTACACACAGTTTTAAACAAAGTACTGATATTATTCCTCTTCAACTGACCGCTTTGTTTTCTATGCAAAAACCACTTTGCCACAGAAGACTCGATATTATTGGCATAGCAAGTTCTGCTCTTCTCCTTTCAAAACTTGCTAAAAGCTGTATTTAAAAGAACAGATTGGCCGGGGTAATTCACACCCTTCAATGCCAGCTTAATGTTTAGGTTAGTGGGAATCACAGAGGAATTAGGGATGGAAACTTCTTTGCTGGTGGTAGAAGCGGTCTGGTGAATTTTTAGAGAAAAGAGGCCGTCGATGTTTGAATGTAAAAAATTGTTCTGGCTGCAGCCTGCAGTATGGACTTGTTGGTGTGTGTAGCTCCCAGTGTTCTGACAGCGCGACGTTTTGGGGAAGCATGTGATTCAGCAGCTACCAGTGGGCTTCGTGCGGCGGAGATTTTGTGGCTGTTAGCGGAGTTGATAACAGAGGGTCGTTAAGAGAAGCCTGCATGCAGTAGGCAAAGGAGTAATGTTTGCCGGCGGGGGACGTGCGGCGATTAACCTGTGCGGTAGTGAAAAGGAGTTAAAAAGAAGGAAGTGTGCGGATGCGGAAAGAATGGAATAATTGTGGTAGGCTGCCGGCTGAGTAGTTTGGTGAATGTTTGGTGTGGGTCCGGCGCTGCCGATTGGATGGTGGTGCTGCAGTGTGAGTCAGATAAAAAAAAAAAAAAAACCAGGAGTAGGATCCAATGGGACTAACTGGCATGTATAGACGCGTGTAATGCAAAAGGGCTGTTTTTGGTAGCGTCTCTCACTTATGGCCATACCACCCTGAACACGCCAGATCTCATCCGATCTCGGAAGCCAAGCAGGGTAGGGTCTGGTTAGTACTTGGATGGGAGACCTCCTGGGAATACCAGGTTCTTAAAGCTTTTCTCACTTTTACTTTATACAGGGGGCGCTCCACTTCACGATTAATTTAAATCTATCACTCCCCTTCCATTTTACTATTTTATATATATATATATTTTTCTCTCATTCATAAAGGTAGCTTTTACACACCGTTTTACTCTAAATACTTCCTGGTAATTCAAGGTGCTCTAAGCTGTTCGTGCCTTTATTCCACCAGGGCGCGATCTTCTCACAAACTTGAAGACTGTCACTCCCCATTCACGTTTTACAACTTATTGTTAATGATAAAGAGACAGCTTTTTACACACAGTTTTAAACAAAGTACTGATATTATTCCTCTTCAACTGACCGCTTTGTTTTCTATGCAAAAACCACTTCGCCACAGAAGACTCGATATTATTGGCATAGCAAGTTCTGCTCTTCTCCTTTCAAAACTTGCTAAAAGCTGTATTTAAAGAACAGATTGGCCGGGGTAATTCACACCCTTCAATGCCAGCTTAATGTTTAGGTTAGTGGGAATCACAGAGGAATTAGGGATGGAAACTTCTTTGCTGGTGGTAGAAGCGGTCTGGTGAATTTTTAGAGAGAAGAGGCCGTCGATGTTTGAATGTAGAAAATTGTTCTGGCTGCAGCCTGCAGTATGGACTTGTTGGTGTGTGTAGCTCCCAGTGTTCTGACAGCGCGACGTTTTGGGGAAGCATGTGATTCAGCAGCTACCAGTGGGCTTCGTGCGGCGGAGATTTTGTGGCTGTTAGCGGAGTTGATAACAGAGGGTCGTTGTAGTGTTGCCAGAAATGTAGTAAGGCGCTCGAATAAGCAGGCCGGAGCATATACGAATGCGTTAGAACAAAATGCTGTTTACTTAACAAAACATTACATAGAAATCATCAAGGTAGCACAGGAGCAAGCATGTCGTATACGTCTCACTCTTATTCACACTTCTTCTTCTCTCTCTTCTCTCATCCTACGGTCTCTGCCTTTTAACACTGCCACCTAATGTTCTGAGGTTGTAATTACAGTCAGTGAACACAACATCTCCTCTCTCTGTAAAAGAATACACTCTCTATACAAAGTGAATGCAAACAGGAAAACGTAGTAGTTAAATGTAATGAATTGAAATGTAGTTCTGTCAAATACAACTCTTGTGGTACCATTGCATCAGAAATCGTGAATAAAGTATCTTTACATAAGGTGCATTAACATGTAACTGTAAAATCACTGTAAACAGTAAATTACCTATACTTAAACTTGACTCTTATCTAGAGAATAAACTGAAGTACTTCGAACCTTGTAAACAGTCTTAGTTATAACAATCAAGTTACTAGAATCATCCCAGCTTCTCTTTAATCAACTATTGCATGACATAGTCCTTAAGCCACTTGGGCTTGTATTTAACACGTGGCTGTTTGTGAGAGGGGGAATGACTAACACCTGTGTGTATCAGTCGAGATGTGTCGCAGTCTTGTCCAGCCACAGGAGGAATCTTGGCAAGATGAGAGGCATTCCAAATTTTTCCATCACTCAGCAAGAAAGAATTTGGACCTATCCTCTTCCTCACGGTTGTAGGGGAAGTAAATCTAGGATGAGCTTTAGGGACGTGATTAGGCTTCCTTATCCTCACTCTCTCTCCTGGTCGAAAAGAAGGCATGCATGCGCCACGTTTAGCATCAGTGTAATGCTGCATGTTATTCTGATGTCTCTGAACTGCACGACGAGCAGAAACATCCAGCGGAGACATGGCAGATGGCAGAGGAAGAATATCCAATTTGGTGCGCATTTTCCTACCATAAAGTAGTTCATATGGTGAGGTGGAAGTTGCGGCATGTGGCGTTGCACGATACACCTGGAGCCAGTTCATAACAGTCTCATTCCATGGTTGTGACTGTTGAATGGCGGTTTGAATGCAGCTTCTCAGGGCACGATGGAATCTCTCGACAGCTCCGTTAGCAGCTGGATAGTAGACTGATGTTCTGCTATGGGAGATACCATAGGTGTGCAGGAATGATGCAAAAGCTGCAGAGGTGAACTGTGGACCATTGTCTGTGACAATGTTCTCTGGGTTACCATGACGACAGAAAATAGATGTCAGGAAGTGAATAACATCTTCAGTAGTGGCGGTATGTGAAAAGGCAACTTCTGGCCACTTTGAATAATAATCTGTCAGCGTGATAGCGTATCTACAAGCAGCAACTGCAGTGTCAAAGGGTCCAACAATATCAAGGCCAAGTTTCTTCCATGGTCCATCAGGCAGTGGGACTGGTTGCAAAGGAGCAGGGTGAGTAGAAGCTGTTTTATCATTAGCCTGGCAGAGTATACATGAAGCAATGCAAGACTGAACTTGTGAATCCATCTTTGGCCACCAGTAGAGGTCGCGCAGACGTTGTTTTGTGCGGACAATTCCTTGATGACTCTCATGTGCAAGCGTGATCAGTGTGTGTCGTAAGGAGAGTGGCACGATGAGTCTTGAGCCTCTGAGGATGTAGTTATCCTTAACGGAGAGCTCATCTCTGATCTTATAGTATAGGGCTAGTATACCACTTACTGATTTAACGGATGGAGGCCAACCACTTTCAATTTGTGAGCGCAGAGCTGACAGTTCAGGACAAGTAGAACAAGCAGAGTTGAAGTCAACCACCGGAAGGGAGCTTAGGACAGCAGAAATATGTGCCACCATCTCGGGTTCTGAATCTGAAATAGAGTCAGGAGGCGCAGGCAGGGGAAGGCGCGAGAGACAATCAGCCGTATAGTTCTGGGAGCCTGGTCGATAGACAACATCATAGTCAAAACAGAGCAGGCGTGCAGACCAGCGGGCAACCCGCATACCAGCCCGACCGATTCCCTTTGTGCTGAGCAGTGTTGTCAATGCCTGATGATCTGTGCGGAGAGTAAAACGACGTCCCCACAGGTATGTTCTCCATTTTTCTGTAGCCCACACACAAGCAAGTGCTTCTTTTTCAACAGTCGAGTATTTCCTCTCCGTTTCAGTCAGTGTGCGGGAAGCGAAAGCCACAGGCTTCTCTGTGCCATCAGGCTGTACTTGTGCAAAGACAGCTCCAAGTCCATAGTCACTTGCATCTGTGGAAATTACCGGTCGTAGAGAAGGGTTAAAAAGAGCAAGCGCAGGACTGTTCACAAGAAGTTGCTTAACTTCCTCAAAGCTGCTTTGTGCTGCAGGAGACCATGTAAATGTGTCTTTTTCACTGACACAGGCACGCATAGGAGCCACAACCGTCGCAAAGTTAGGCAGAAACTTTGAATACCAGGACACTAGGCCCAGAAACGATCTCAGGGCAACAGCGTCAGATGGAGGAGGGGCTTTCAGGACAGCATTAATGTGTTCTTGGTCAGGAAGAATGCCATCTACAGTAATGACATGACCTAGGAAGCGTAGGGAGGTTTTCCTGAAGTGACATTTGTTCTCATTGAGAACCAATCCAGCCTCCTTCAGCTTTTGGAGGACAGCGTTGAGGTTCTGGTCATGCTCAACAGGGGAGTTGCCATAGACAATAAGGTCATCCAAATAATTTTGAACACCTGGAAGACCGTTGAGAATGTCAGCCATCATTTTCTGGAAGGCTGAGGGGGCTGATGCGAGGCCATAAGGAACTCTGCAGAATCGGAACAGACCATCGTGTGTGATGAATGCTGTAAGGTCTCTGCTATCTTCATGAAGAGGCAACTGGTAGTATGCATTAGCCAGATCGATTGTAGAAAACAGCTTTGCACCTTGTAAATTTGCAAGCAGTTCATCCACATGAGGTAGAGGGTAGCAATCTGTGACCACAGCCTTGTTTGGTTCACGGAGATCTGTGCACATTCGTATTCCACCAGTTTTCCGTCCTGTAACTACAATAGGCGAAACCCAAGGTGATGCATCAATGTTCTCAATCACACCAGCTTTCAGCAAGCGGTCAAGTTCAGCTGAGACAGAAGCTCTTACAGCAAAAGGCAGGCGTCGTAATTTCTGGCGTACTGGTTTAACAGTGGGGTCAATTTTCACCTTATGCACAAAGTTTTGTGCACAACCAATGTCTGGAGTAGTAGGGATACAGGAAGCGGTTGAAACAGTCACACAGCTAACAGCAGGAGCAGTAGGGATACAGGGAGCAGATGCAGAGTTTGTGGTAAACACGGGAGGAAGGATAGTGTTACCTTCAATGCAGATGCTTAAGGCTTTCATGAGATCTCTTCCTAAAAGAGAAGTGCCCTTCTTCACCACGTAAAATGTAACTGGGGCAGTGAGAACTCCTCTACTCACTTTGACTTGTAGGCAACCAAGCACAGGAATTCTCTTCCTTGTGTAAGTCACTAACTGACTAACTGGTGGAAGCAGTGGTGTGTCATTGAAATACTGAACATAGATGTGGTGTGGCAAAATAGATACTGCTGATCCTGTGTCAACAACCATTTCATGCTCTTTGGTAAGAGAAGCAGGAGTACTGATATTGATTTTGCATGTGAGTGTATGTGGTGCATGGCAAGTGTTGTTTAAGTATAGCACAGTCAGTTTAGGTAGCTGAATCTCACGTACATCACTTGTCTTGGATGAGCGGCAAACACGAGCAAAATGTCCAACTTTATGGCAAGACTTGCAAGTTGCTTTGGCTGCAGGACACTGAGAAGAATTAGCCAGATGTGTGTTAGAACCACACCTGAAACAGCTGCGGGAAGATGTAGTGGAGGCATTGAATGGCTTATTAGGATGAATGTGCTGTGTGTATTTCTTTTTAGTGAATTGTGAACGGGGTTGTACAGCTTGCACTGGGACACTGTCGTTTCCTGTTATAGTTTTAGCTTGTTGAATAGCAGATTCTACTTGTGATGCAAGTGTTAAGGTTTTGTCCAGTGTCAGATCCGATTCGAGCAGGAGCCTCTCTCTTATGTTTGAGTTATTCACATGTTCAATCAGCTGATCACGGATCATCTCATCGGTTTTATCATCAAATCCACATTTTGAAGCGAGATCACGCAATACGGCCGCATACTGTATAATAGTCTCATGAGGTGCTTGTTTTCGCTGTCTGAAGGTATGTCGTTCCACAACAACGTTTACTTTAGGTGTATAATGTTTCTCTAAAGCAGTGACAGCAGAGTCAAAGGAGTCACCCGTATCTGGTAGCGAGTAGAAAGTCCGTTGTCCCTCGGTTCCGAGACAGTGGAGTAGCGTAGCTCTCCTGCGCGCTTCAGGCCAAGCATTTCCCGTTGCATTAATTACCAGTAGGTAGTTCTTGAAAATCCGCAGCCACATGTCGAAAGGTATCGGGGGCTCTCCCGGACACGGCAAAAACATCGGAGGTGCAGGCACGTTTCCAGCCATGGTGAGTCAGCAAAAAAAGAAGAGGTGAAAACACAAAACTCGTCGCCAAAAATGTAGTGTTGCCAGAAATGTAGTAAGGCGCTCGAATAAGCAGGCCGGAGCATATACGAATGCGTTAGAACAAAATGCTGTTTACTTAACAAAACATTACATAGAAATCATCAAGGTAGCACAGGAGCAAGCATGTCGTATACGTCTCACTCTTATTCACACTTCTTCTTCTCTCTCTTCTCTCATCCTACGGTCTCTGCCTTTTAACACTGCCACCTAATGTTCTGAGGTTGTAATTACAGTCAGTGAACACAACAGTCGTTAAGAGAAGCCTGCATGCAGTAGGCAAAGGAGTAATGTTTGCCGGCGGGGGACGTGCGGCGATTAACCTGTGCGGTAGTGAAAAGGAGTTAAAAAGAAGGAAGTGTGCGGATGCGGAAAGAATGGAATAATTGTGGTAGGCTGCCGGCTGAGTAGTTTGGTGAATGTTTGGTGTGGGTCCGGCGCTGCCGATTGGATGGTGGGGCTGTAGTGTGAGTCAGATAAAAAAAAAAAAAAGAACATTAGTAGGATCCAATGGGACCAACTGGCATGTATAGAGGCGTGTAACGCAAAAGGGCTGTTTTTGGTAGCATCTCTCGCTTACGGCCATACCACCCTAAACACGCCCGATCTCATCCGATCTCGGAAGCCAAGCAGGGTAGGGTCTGGTCAGTACTTGGATGGGAGACCTCCTGGGAATACCAGGTGCTGTAAGCTTTTCTCACTTTTACTTTATACAGGGGGCGCTCCACTTCACGATTAATTTAAATCTATCACTCCCCTTCCATTTTACTAATTTATATATATATATTTTTTTCTCTCATTCATAAAGGCAGCTTTTACACACGTTTTACTCTAAATACTGCCTGGTAATTCTAGGTGCTGTAAGCTGTTCGTGCCTTTATTCCACCAGGGCGCGATCTTCTCACAAACTTGAAGACTGTCACTCCCCATTCACGTTTTACAACTTATTGTTAATGATAAAGAGACAGCTTTTTACACACAGTTTTAAACAAAGTACTGATATTATTCCTCTTCAACTGACCGCTTTGTTTTCTATGCAAAAACCACTTCGCCACAGAAGACTCGATATTATTGGCATAGCAAGTTCTGCTCTTCTCCTTTCAAAACTTGCTAAAAGCTGTATTTAAAAGAACAGATTGGCCGGGGTAATTCACACCCTTCAATGCCAGCTTAATGTTTAGGTTAGTGGGAATCACAGAGGAATTAGGGATGGAAACTTCTTTGCTGGTGGTAGAAGCGGTCTGGTGAATTTTTAGAGAGAAGAGGCCGTCGATGTTTGAATGCAGAAAATTGTTCTGGCTGCAGCCTGCAGTATGGACTTGTTGGTGTGTGTAGCTCCCAGTGTTCTGACAGCGCGATGTTTTGGGGAAGCATCTGATTCAGCAGCTACCAGTGGGCTTGGTGCGGCGGAGATTTTGTGGCTGTTAGCGGAGTTGATAACAGAGGGTCGTTAATAGAAGCCTGCATGCAGTAGGCAAAGGAGTAATGTTTGCCGGCGGGGGACGTGCGGCGATTAACCTGTGCGGTAGTGAAAAGGAGTTAAAAAGAAGGAAGTGTGCGGATGCGGAAAGAATGGAATAATTGTGGTAGGCTGCCGGCTGAGTAGTTTGGTGAATGTTTGGTGTGGGTCCGGCGTTGCCGATTGGATGGTGGGGCTGCAGTGTGAGTCACATAAAAAAAAAAAAAAAAACCAGGAGTAGGATCCAATGGGACCAACTGGCATGTATAGAGGCGTGTAATGCAAAAGGGCTGTTTTTGGTAGCGTCTCTCGCTTATGGCCATACCACCCTGAACACGCCCGATCTCGTCTGATCTCGGGAGCTAAGCAGCGTAGGGTCTGGTCAGTACTTGGATGGGAGACCTCCTGGGAATACCAGGTGCTGTAAGCTTTTCTTACTTTTACTTTATACAGGGGGCGCTCCACTTCACGATTAATTTAAATCTATCACTCCCCTTCCATTTTACTATTTTATATATATCTATATATTTTTCTCTCATTCATAAAGGCAGCTTTTACACACCATTTTACTCTAAATACTTCCTGGTAATTCTAGGTGCTGTAAGCTGTTCGTGCCTTTATTCCACCAGGGCGCGATCTTCTCACAAACTTGAAGACTGTCACTCCCCATTCACGTTTTACAACTTATTGTTAATGATAAAGAGACAGCTTTTTACACACAGTTTTAAACAAAGTACTGATATTATTCCTCTTCAACTGACCGCTTTGTTTTCTATGCAAAAACCACTTCGCCACAGAAGACTCGATATTATTGGCATAGCAAGTTCTGCTCTTCTCCTTTCAAAACTTGCTAAAAGCTGTATTTAAAAGAACAGATTGGCCGGGGTAATTCACACCCTTCAATGCCAGATTAATGTTTAGGTTAGTGGGAATCACAGAGGAATTAGGGATGGAAACTTCTTTGCTGGTGGTAGAAGCGGTCTGGTGAATTTTTAGAGAGAAGAGGCCGTCGATGTTTGAATGTAGAAAATTGTTCTGGCTGCAGCCTGCAGTATGGACTTGTTCGTGTGTGTAGCTCCCAGTGTTCTGACAGCGCGACGTTTTGGGGAAGCATGTGATTCAGCAGCTACCAGTGGGCTTCGTGCGGCGGAGATTTTGTGGCTGTTAGCGGAGTTGATAACAGAGGGTCGTTAAGAGAAGCCTGCATGCAGTAGGCAAAGGAGTAATGTTTGCCGGCGGGGGACGTGCGGCGATTAACCTGTGCGGTAGTGAAAAGGAGTTAAAAAGAAGGAAGTGTGCGGATGCGGAAAGAATGGAATAATTGTGGTAGGCTGCCGGCTGAGTAGTTTGGTGAATGTTTGGTGTGGGTCCGGCGTTGCCGATTGGATGGTGGGGCTGCAGTGTGAGTCACATAAAAAAAAAAAAAAAAAACCAGGAGTAGGATCCAATGGGACCAACTGGCATGTATAGAGGCGTGTAATGCAAAAGGGCTGTTTTTGGTAGCGTCTCTCGCTTATGGCCATACCACCCTGAACACGCCCGATCTCATCTGATCTTGGAAACTAAGCAGTGTAGGGACTGGTTAGTACTTGGATGGGAGACCACCTGGGAATACCAGGTGCTGTAAGCTTTTCTCACTTTTACTTTATACAGGGGGCGCTCCACTTCACGATTAATTTAAATCTAGCACTCCCCTTCCATTTTACTATTTTATATATATATATTTTTTCTCTCTTTCATAAAGGCAGCTTTTAGAAACCGTTTTACTCTAAATACTTCCTGGTAATTCTAGGTGCTGTAAGCTGTTCGTGCCTTTATTCCACCAGGGCGCGATCTTCTCACAAACTTGAAGACTGTCACTCCCCATTCACGTTTTACAACTTATTGTTAATGATAAAGAGACAGCTTTTTACACACAGTTTTAAACAAAGTACTGATATTATTCCTCTTCAACTGACCGCTTTGTTTTCTATGCAAAAACCACTTCGCCACAGAAGACTCGATATTATTGGCATAGCAAGTTCTGCTCTTCTCCTTTCAAAACTTGCTAAAAGCTGTATTTAAAAGAACAGATTGGCCGGGGTAATTCACACCCTTCAATGCCAGCTTAATGTTTAGGTTAGTGGGAATCACAGAGGAATTAGGGATGGAAACTTCTTTGCTGGTGGTAGAAGCGGTCCGGTGAATTTTTAGAGAGAAGAGGCCGTCGATGTTTGAATGTAGAAAATTGTTCTGGCTGCAGCCTGCAGTATGGACTTGTTGGTGTGTGTAGCTCCCAGTGTTCTGACAGCGTGACGTTTTGGGGAAGCATGTGATTCAGCAGCTACCAGTGGGCTTCGTGCGGCGGAGATTTTGTGGCTGTTAGCGGAGTTGATAACAGAGGGTCGTTAAGAGAAGCCTGCATGCAGTAGGCAAAGGAGTAATGTTTGCCGGCGGGGGACGTGCGGCGATTAACCTGTGCGGTAGTGAAAAGGAGTTAAAAAGAAGGAAGTGTGCGGATGCGGAAAGAATGGAATAATTGTGGTAGGCTGCTGGCTGAGTGTTAGGTTGAAGAAACTGTTAGTAATCATTTGTTATCATTTCTGTATAATCAGCAATGAGTGTAAATATGTATATACATTATTTTGTTTTTCTTTACCTTCATACTTTAGATTATATTAGTTTACACGTATCCTGAGCACGTGTTTAAATAGTTGTCCACCTGAGTAAAACCAGAACTTCTTCTTCTCTCACAGTCTTTTCTTTGTTCTCACTCCAAGACCCCTGCCCCCCATTGACTATAAATAAAGATGCCAAGGGGAACCACCCTTTGTAACACATTCCTTTGTAGCCTAGCATGCAGAGAGTGTGGTTACCCTTGTGCAAGTAAAACTCTAAGTGTGTTGTCTCGTAATTAATGGTGTGTACAGAGTTGGAGTGGAAAGCCTGTCGCTTTCTCCAACATATACTGTATTGTAGTTTGGTCCTGTGTGCAGGGTTGGAGTGGAAAGCCTGACGCTTTCTCCAACATATTATTTGGTCCTTCGAGCCGGATCCGAGGACACCTGACGACATCGCCAGCGCACCGAGAGGAGCGACACCGAAGTCTGTCGACAGCCACTCGGAGACGGGTGCAAGAAAGACCTGTGACGTGAATTCGTCATCAGGCCGGTGGTTAGAACTGCGCTCGACGTCTGGTGATGTCTGACGGACCTCGGTGGCGGAACACAGGCACACAGGACAGGTGAGACAACAAAGGTTATTCAGCTAAATAACCGGGTCAATTGACGTGGGTTAGGCTTAGCCGTAATTAAGCAGAAAAGGGGTTAGGCTTAGCCGTAATTAAGCAGAAAAGGGGTTAGGCTTAGCCGTAATTAAGCGAAATATGAACATGCATGTATTGTGTGAATGACTGGACTAAGACTATTATAGAGGCTTAGAGTTGCTTTGGTCAGTCCATTTCTTATTTTGCCTGGTGGGAAAGAAGTACTGGTGATTGAAGGATCAAGAACGGGTTTCATCCCTGAAAACCGATACCGCTGCACGAACAGCGTGCAGTAGAAGGCCGTATTGGTGTCCTCCCATATATCTCGTACCAGTGAAATTCCACCCAGGACCTGTGTAGTGCGGAGACGGGAAAGAAAAAAAATGGGAAAGAATCAGAGTAAGAGGATTGAACTAGAGGGAGATGAGAAGTTTATGGAAGGATATAAACCAGGTTCAGGACAAATAAGTAATCAGAGGTGGAGAAAAAAACATGGGTTTGAAGGGAAACTCCACACTCCAGATATCTTAAAATTACAAGGAAATTTAAGACTAGAAATGTTACAAACCTTGAAGAAAGGAAAATTGGAGAAAAGGAAAAAAGAATATAAGTATTCAGATAATTGGTTGGAACAAAGTAAGTTAAGAGATGTACGTAGAAAGCAGAAAAAGGATGATAGAAAGGATAAATTAACTGCAGCCGCTCTAGTCACTTTAGATGATGAGACGGTGGCCAAAATAAAACATAGAGAAAATAGACCACCAGCACCGCCACTATTGCCTGCCCCCATGCAACCCGTAGATAGAAGGGAAATAAAACAACCATCAGCTATGGGCACAATACCAAAGAAGCCATCAGCTCTTCCTTCTTCCCCCATTATAACTAGGAGTAGAGATCCTACGTTATACCCTGTGCGCGATCTAGCTACTGCTAAGGTTCGATGGCATCCGCGAAATGAAGGCATTGATATTGATAGTGAAGAGGAAGAAATAGAATTACAATGCCCCCTAGTGGAGGTGGCAAACCCTAATAGAGAGCCAGATGGAGGACCTGAAACAATGTTAGTCTATAGACCATGGACAGCTGAAGATAGAACGGCAGCATTAAAGGGAATACCTCCTGTTGATGAAGGGGTACCAGAATTTTGGACAGCAATATTGGAACTACAGAGCAGTTTCCACCTGAATGGTAGAGAAATGTTCCAATGTTTAAGACAGCTGTTCAATCATAAATGGGGAAGAGTAGCAGGAGACTTTACTGGTCATGGACCAGACAATCAACCACTTGCACATAATTCACAAGCTCTGCAACAGAGTATGCAGCAATTACATGGAAGGATAGAGACAGTGTTTATGAGACGAGCAGATTATGGCAGAATTGCACAATGCAAGCAAAAAGATGGAGAAGAGCCAGAGGATTTTATGGATAGGATGAGAGTGGTGTTTAGAGGGAATTCAGGAATTCCTCATAATGAGGAAAATGGAGGAGTTTATCAGCAACAGTTAAAACGTGCGTTCATCACAGGGCTAAAACCTGAACTGAAGAGATACATAGATAAACATTGGGTACAT
Source organism: Brienomyrus brachyistius (assembly GCF_023856365.1). Classification (NCBI taxonomy): domain Eukaryota; kingdom Metazoa; phylum Chordata; class Actinopteri; order Osteoglossiformes; family Mormyridae; genus Brienomyrus; species Brienomyrus brachyistius. The sequence continues at coordinate 40,278,548 of NC_064534.1, forward strand.
CAGAATACTGGTTCAGTGCAGCAAGCCCTAGAATATGCCCAACACGCCCATACAGCACAAAAACAGAAATCAGACGCAGTGTTTGCTGCTAATGATACTGTTGCAATAATACATATGAATCCTCCGGGGAGGGGAGGGTTCAGAGGAAGGTCACGAGGTCGAGGAAGGGGGAGAGGTGCTTTTAGGAGCAATCAGCGAAATTTATTACAGCAAGATAACACTTGCTGGACATGCGGAAAACTTGGGCACTTAGCTAGGCAATGTAGAACCAAGTTTATAAACAACCCAAATTCCACAGAGAATCAATGACAATTAGCCTGTGAACTATCAAAAGAGCCAGATAAGCTGCAAAAACAGGATGAGACAGAAGAGATAGATTTGCAAGCAGTTTGCCAACTGCTAGCACTAAAACAACTTGAAGAACTACCAAAACGAAGGCTTATTATAAATGGGAAAATATATGAGTGCCTATGTGATACAGGAGCCTGTAGAACAGTGTTAACCACTAGCCCTCCAAGGGTCACCTTTTCCTCGTCCTCCATAAATATCCGAACTGCAGGAGGCCAAGCCAAAAGTCATCAATTGACAAATCCAGTTAGCATAAAAGATGAGGAAACAGAGTTAGAATGTCACGCCCAAGTGCTAATAAGCCCTTCATGTCCAGTCAATCTGTTAGGAAGGGATCTTATGATACAAATGGGTATTAGTGTGATTGCAACACCCACTGGCATGAAGGCTATAGTAGAAAAGCAAACTTTCGTGATACATGGCATGTCAGCTCCACAGTATTATTGGTCCCTAGATCTGGGGGGGACAGCACAGACACGTGAAATATTGAGAAAAACTAGAGAAAAGCAGTCCCCTAAACAAACCCAGTTCATGCCTGACGATGCCTTACACGTCACTATGTGGTACAAAGGCACCCCAGGACCAGATTATGCCTATGACAAAACGTTTCATGCCCTTCAAGACACTTGTATCACCTTACAACATATATATGTTAACTCCACTACTGGCTTTTCTGCTGCTTCAGTCATCTTATCTAATAAACAACAGGCTGTGTTCAGAGGGGGAACACCACACGTATCTCTATCAAAACCACCTCAGATGCAGTGGAAGGATGTAGAGATGTTCTTACGAGATTCCATGCACAGTTACAATGACTACCAACCCGTACCTGGCTCCTTTTGGAGCTATGACAAAAAACACAATGTGTGGCGGTTTCCTTTGGGATGGAGAGTTCAAACCACTCTCACCACACACTTGCAGGACCCAACCTGACAAATTTTTCCAACCCTGGAGGAGGGATCATGTCCAGATCTAGATCGCCTCCCGGAAGGGTTGTGGTCGTCCTCCCCCACTGATGTAGGACTGGTAAAGGGGTTTCCACCTTACAAAGTAATTGTGAAATCAGAACACCGTCCGGTAGTTAGACAATACCCGTTAAAACCTGAAGCAGAGAAAGGTATAGCCCCTGTAGTGCAGGATATGTTGGCATCAGGAATATTGCGAGAGGCTCCTGAGGCCACTTGCAATACTCCTATCTTCCCCGTCCAGAAGGGACATACAGGGAAATGGCGCATGGTGCAGGATTTAAGACCAGTAAATGAAATAGTACAACATGCTGCACCAGATGTGCCTAATCCACACCTTTTGTTAAATTCCTTGTCCCCTGACAAGAAGTATTTTTCAGTAGTGGATCTGAGTAATGCCTTTTTCTCAGTACCACTACATCCTGATTCACAACACTTATTTGGTTTCACTTATAAAGGACATAAATACACATACACTAGACTCCCTCAAGGGTTTTCAGAAAGTCCACATGTATATATACAATGGCACTACGGTATTCAATGAGTTCCTGTAAAATACCGTCCCATAGTCAAGTGCTATTGTATGTAGATGATATATTAATTGCTTCAGATACAAAACAGCATTGCAAAGAAGCCACACTGTTAGTGTTACAGCATTTGTATGATACAGGACATAAGGCATCAAAACAAAAATTACAGTATTGCAGAGAGGAAGTTATATATCTTGGACATAAACTCTCCCAAAAAGGTCGATCGTTATTAGAAACTAGAAAACAGGCAATACAAGAGGCACCAAAGCCAAAGACTAAACAGCAAATGATGTCCTTCTTAGGACTTTGCAATTATTGCAGGGAATGGTTACCTGATTATGCTGCACTCGTTCAACCTTTACAAACCCTGATTTATGGGAAGGACATGGCACTGAAAGATAAAATTCAGTGGACAAAAGAAGGAGAATTGGCATTCACAAATCTAAAAATGATGTTACAAACTAATGTGACACTTGCTCTGCCAGATTATCAACAACCATTTACCCTATGTGTTGATGCAAATCAAGGGTATATGAAGGCAGTATTAACACAGCCATTCGGCGCAAAAGAGAGGCCATTAGCGTTCTATTCTAAACGATTAGATGCAGTGGCAGCTGGTTTTCCGCAGTGTTTGCAGGCATGTGCAGCTGCTGCAGAAGCAGTGAAATTATCAGCAGAATTAGTGTTGTGTCACCCACTCACTTTGAAGGTGCCACATTCAGTTTCTTTAGTTTTACTGCAGACGCCACTGCCATTCCTCACACATGTTAGACATCTGACCCTAGTCTCACTCCTGCTTTCACAGTCAAACATCACAATACAGCGATGTGGTCCTCTCAACCCTAGCACCCTTCTTCCGACAGCGGAAGATGGAGAGCCACATTCGTGCAAAGCAGTTGTGGAAGAACAAACCAAACCAAGAGCAGATATTTTACAGACCCCAATACCAGATTCAACGGTTGTTTTTGTAGATGGATCAGCATCAAAAAATGACATGGGGAAGAACAAGGTCGGATATGCTGTAGTTACATCTACTGAAGTGTTGGAGGCCAATGCACTTCCCCCTGCTTGTTCAGCACAAGTGGCTGAACTCTATGCTGTAATTAGGGCATGCGAGCTCTTCAAAAACAAGCCACTTACAATATACACTGATAGTCAATATGTGTTTGGAGCTGTTCATCACCATGCAAGAGTGTGGAAAAATAGAGGATTCAAGACATCGCAAGGAACATCTTTAACTCATACGAACCTATTACTCAGGTTGTTAGATGTTGTGCAATTACCATATTGCCTTGCGATATGCAAATGTAAGGCACACCAAACTGATGCTTCCGCAATAGCTAAAGGAAACAGTTTTGCGGACATGACGGCAAAAAGTGCTGCACAAAAACAACCTGCCTTAAATGTTACAGATGTCTTGTTGATAGATAGTGATGTACTATGTGATGCACAGACTCATGCACCTAAAACAGAAATACAGAGCTGGATTAAGAGAGGAGCAATACAACAAGGGAAAACTTATTATATGAATGACAAGCCCATCCTACCAAAAAATTTATACAAGACAGCTGCCTTAGTGAGCCATGGACACACCCATGTCTCAACAGGAGGGATGGTACATATTATCCAACAATACTTTTATACTATAAATTTTTCTGATTATGCAAAACAATTTTGTCGAGCGTGCTTAATTTGCTGTAAACACAATGCACAAGGCAACATAAGGCCAAAACGTGGCCAGTTTCCCGCAGCTGAATATCCATTTCAAATTGTACATATGGATTTCATTGAATTATCTTAGTCACAAGGGAAGAAGTACTGTCTAGTCATTATAGACACCTTTTCTAAGTGGGTAGAAATATACCCTGTAAAACACTGTGATGCAATGACCGTTGCAAAATGTTTGGTAGGCCATTATTTCCCTACCTATGGCATACCTCATATTATAAGATCGGACAATGGGACTCATTTTGTGAATCAAACCATGTCCCTTTGCTCACAAGCACTCGGGTTTACGATCAAAAATCATTGCGCTTATCACCCCCAGAGCGCAGGCTTAGTGGAAAGGACCAACGGCACCATTAAAACAAGACTCAGAAAGACAGTGGAAGAGACAAAAAGACCGTGGCCAGAATGTTTGTCTCTAGTAAAATTATGGATGAGAATAACTCCCACTCCTGCAGGATTGACACCATTTGAAATAGTGTATGGTAGACCGTTTCCCTTAGCAACCGAAATGAGTGATATAGGAAAAGCAGACAGAGAAAATACGTTAGCCGATTGGATGCGTAAGCTATTATCATCACAACAAAAACATAACCCCAGTAGTCTGCCAGTAAATTCTGTTTCTGTTCAACAGGATAATCTGCAGCCAGGAGATTGGATCCTGGTCAAGGTCCTGTTGCGAAAGGATTGGAGCACACCCCGGTGGGACGGACCCTATCAAGTCCTGCTCACAACACCAACAGCGGTGAAAATAGCAGAGCGACCTTCCTGGATACATAAGAGTCACTGTAAGCCCATCAAGCCCGTATCAGAGACCTCTGTACCTTCGGAGTAGCAGTGGAAGTCCGCTACAAAGGCGCAGCAATCAATAGGATACTGACGTCTCAACCCGGTGAAGAAAACAGCTGATCTGCACTCCATTTAGAATGGCTCTGATTGGGTGGGGATGTGGTAAGGTAACTCTCGGTGTAATTCTCTTTATGGGAATTGTTGGTCTGCTTCTGCACTCACCAGAGCAGGTGTTTCGCCCACCTAGATGGACACATGATGGTTCTCACCTGAGACCTATCTCCACAAATGAGACCCATCCTTTCCTACAAAATTACTGGTACTGTTATGTTTATGATTCAGCAAAGAAAGACAATTTAACTAATTGTTATGTCTGTACCCACATGCCATCTCATGCCGATGGATTAACTATATATGGGAAACCTATGAATAAGTCACAAGCAAAGTGTGCTGCCTCTTTTGCAGGTGTAGGCTATCAGCATGATAATATAAAAATAAATGACACAGATCCATATACTGCTGGTTTGGATAATGGCGTATGTGCACAGCAGTTTTGGATCGATTTTGCTATAAAAGTGTCAAATATATCCTTACCTTTATCTGTCCACCTGAACATGGACCCTAAAACATTTAATCACTCAATGTGTTATGACCAAATGAACGGCACCCACCATATGGGGAACACCACCAACTGTGCCCAAATACTAGTACACGGAGAAGGTGCCCCGGTAAACATAAGTGGATTTAGTAATGGCACCTACTGGGTGCAAGGAGTAGCTTGGTTATGTGGACCCCGCGCATATTTCGTTTTGCCCTATAACTGGTATGGTGTGTGCGCTCCAATCTTTGTGTCAGACCATACTTTCCTGGTGTCACTGTCGTCTACACCAGCGAACCGCAGGCGCCGGTCCATCATAACTACAGCTTCTCTCCGTCCTCATGACAGTGTCTGGGGTTCAGATGTTCCCCAGGAGTTCAAACATTGGTCTACAGACCAGAAAGTATTAATGTCTCTTTTTCCCTGGGTAGGAACAGCAAAGAATACGTTACGATTAGAAACTATTGATTATCGTTTGGGGCTGTTCATAAATAACTCCATCATAATAAATGAGCAACAGAATGGAGAGATAGATGCTATTAAACAGATGGTCATTCAGAATAGAATGGTTTTAGACATACTTACTGCTGCACAAGGTGGTGTGTGCGTGCTCTTAAATAATACCTGCTGTACATATATTCCCGATAATGTGCACTCACCCAACATGACTACAGCCTTGGACCGTCTGCGAGAACTTCAAAAGATCATGACCTTAGACCCTCATGCTGGCCCCTCATGGTTGAATTGGTTTCTTACTGGGTCCTGGTGGCAGTTACTGCTAAAGTTCTCACTCCCCATTCTTGTTACATTATTATTTGTATGTTGTTGTTTCATTTGTATTATACCCTGCCTCCGTTCCATGATACAACATACTTTTAGTTCTGTTTTTCTGCTATACACTGCAGAAGAACGAATGGATTTACTAACCTTGTCTAGCCCTCTTAATAATGATGATGATGTGATCTGAATGACGGTTGTGCTGAAAGTGTTTTTGCAATTTGTACAATACTGATGCTTCTGATCATACTGTCATGATAAACAGGAGGGACTGTTAGGTTGAAGAAACTGTTATTAATCATTTGTTATCATTTCTGTATAATCAGCAATGAGTGTAAATATGTATATACATTATTTTGTTTTTCTTTACCTTCATACTTTAGATTATATTAGTTTACACGTATCCTGAGCACGTGTTTAAATAGTTGTCCACCTGAGTAAAACCAGAACTTCTTCTTCTCTCACAGTCTTTTCTTTGTTCTCACTCCAAGACCCCTGCCTCCCATTGACTATAAATAAAGGTGCCAAGGGGAACCACCCTTTGTAACACATTCCTTTGTAGCCTAGCATGCAGAGAGTGTGGTTACCCTTGTGCAAGTAAAACTCTAAGTGTGTTGTCTCGTGATTAATGGTGTGTACAGAGTTGGAGTGGAAAGCCTGTCGCTTTCTCCAACATATACTGTATTGTAGTTTGGTCCTGTGTGCAGGGTTGGAGTGGAAAGCCTGACGCTTTCTCCAACACTGAGTAGTTTGGTGAATGTTTGGTGTGGGTCCGGCGCTGCCGATTGGATGGTGGGGCTGCAGTGTGAGTCAGATAAAAAAAAAAAAAAAAACATTAGTAGGATGCAATGGGACCAACTGGCATGTATAGAGGCGTGTAATGCAAAAGGGCTGTTTTTGGTAGCGTCTCTTGCTTGCGGCCATACCACCCTGAACACGCCCGATCTCATCTGATCTCGGAAGCTAAGCAGGGTAGGGTCTGATTAGTACTTGGATGGGAGACCACCTGGGAATACCAGGTGCTGTAAGCTTTTCTCACTTTTACTTTATACAGGGGGCGCTCCACTTCACGATTAATTTAAATCTAGCACTCCCCTTCCATTTTACTATTTTATATATATATATATTTTTTCTCTCTTTCATAAAGGCAGCTTTTAGAAACCGTTTTACTCTAAATACTTCCTGGTAATTCTAGGTGCTGTAAGCTGTTCGTGCCTTTATTCCACCAGGGCGCGATCTTCTCACAAACTTGAAGACTGTCACTCCCCATTCACGTTTTACAACTTATTGTTAATGATAAAGAGACAGCTTTTTACACACAGTTTTAAACAAAGTACTGATATTATTCCTCTTCAACTGACCGCTTTATTTTCTATGCAAAAACCACTTCGCCACAGAAGACTCGATATTATTGGCATAGCAAGTTCTGCTCTTCTCCTTTCAAAACTTGCTAAAAGCTGTATTTAAAAGAACAGATTGGCCGGTAATTCACACCCTTCAATGCCAGCTTAATGTTTAGGTTAGTGGGAATCACAGAGGAATTAGGGATGGAAACTTCTTTGCTGGTGGTAGAAGCGGTCTGGTGAATTTTTAGAGAGAAGAGGCCGTCGATGTTTGAATGTAGAAAATTGTTCTGGCTGCAGCCTGCAGTATGGACTTGTTGGTGTGTGTAGCTCCCAGTGTTCTGACAGCGCGACGTTTTGGGGAAGCATGTGATTCAACAGCTCCCAGTGGGCTTCGTGCGGCGGAGATTTTGTGGCTGTTAGCGGAGTTGATAACAGAGGGTCGTTAAGAGAAGCCTGCATGCAGTAGGCAAAGGAGTAATGTTTGCCGGCGGGGCACGTGCGGCGATTAACCTGTGCGGTAGTGAAAAGGAGTTAAAAAGAAGGAAGTGTGCGGATGCGGAAAGAATGGAATAATTGTGGTAGGCTGCCGGCTGAGTAGTTTGGTGAATGTTTGGTGTGGGTCCGGCGCTGCCGATTGGATGGTGGTGCTGCAGTGTGAGTCAGATAAAAAAAAAAAAAAAACCAGGAGTAGGATCCAATGGGACTAACTGGCATGTATAGACGCGTGTAATGCAAAAGGGCTGTTTTTGGTCACGTCTCTCGCTTATGGCCATACCACCCTGAACACGCCCGATCTCATCCGATCTCGGAAGCCAAGCAGGGTAGGGTCTAGTTAGTACTTGGATGGGAGACCTCCTGGGAATACCAGGTGCTGTAAGCTTTTCTCACTTTTACTTTATACAGGGGGCGCTCCACTTCACGATTAATTTAAATCTATCACTCCCCTTCCATTTTACTATTTTATATATATATATATATTTTTCTCTCATTCATAAAGGCAGCTTTTACACACCGTTTTACTCTAAATACTTCCTGGTAATTCTAGGTGCTGTAAGCTGTTCGTGCCTTTATTCCACCAGGGCGCGATCTTCTCACAAACTTGAAGACTGTCACTCCCCATTCACGTTTTACAACTTATTGTTAATGATAAAGAGACAGCTTTTTACACACAGTTTTAAACAAAGTACTGATATAATTCCTCTTCAACTCACCGCTTTGTTTTCTATGCAAAAACCACTTCGCCACAGAAGACTTGATATTGTTGGCATAGCAAGGTCTGCTCTTCTCCTCCTTTCAAAACTTGCTAAAAGCTGTATTTAAAAGAGCAGGTTGGCCGGGGTAATTCACACCCTTCAATGCCAGATTAATGTTTAGGTTAGTGGGAATCACAGAGGAATTAGGGATGGAAACTTCTTTGCTGATGGTAGAAGCGGTCTGGTGAATTTTTAGAGAGAAGAGGCCGTCGATGTTTCAATGTAGAAAATTGTTCTGGCTGCAGCCTGCAGTATGGACTTGTTGGCGTGTGTAGCTCCCAGTGTTCTGACAGCGTAACGTTTTGGGGAAGCATGTGATTCAACAGCTACCAGTGGGCTTCAAGCGGCAGAGATTTTGTGGCTGTTAGCGGAGTTGATAACAGAGGGTCGTTAAGAGAAGCCTGCATGAGGTAGGCAAAGGAGTAATGTTTGCCGGCGGGGGACATGCGGCGATTAACCTGTGCGGTAGTGAAAAGGACTTAAAGAGAAGGAAGTGTGCGGATGCGGAAAGAATGGAATAATTGTGGTAGGCTGCCGGCTGAGTAGTTTGTTGAATGTTTGGTGTGGTTCCGGCACTGCCGATTGGATGGTGGTGCTGCAGTGTGAGTCAGATAAAAAAAAAAAAAAAACAGGAGTAGGATCCAATGGGACTAACTGGCATGTATAGAGGCGTGTAATGCAAAAGGGCTGTTTTTGGTAGCATCTCTCGCATACGGCCATACCACCCTGAACACGCCCGATCTCGTCTGATCTCGGAAGCCAAGCAGGATAGGGTCTGGTTAGTACTTGGATGGGAGACCTCCTGGGAATACCAGGTGCTGTAAGCTTTTCTCACTTTTACTTTATACAGGGGGCGCTCCACTTCACGATTAATTTAAATCTATCACTCCCCTTCCATTTTACTATTTAATATATATATATATATATTTCTCTCATTCATAAAGGCAGCTTTTACACACCGTTTTACTCTAAATACTTCCTGGTAATTCTAGGTGCTGTAAGCTGTTCGTGCCTTTATTCCACCAGGGCGCGATCTTCTCACAAACTTGAAAACTGTCACTCCCCATTCACGTTTTACAACTTATTGTTAATGATAAAGAGACAGCTTTTTACACACAGTTTTAAACAAAGTACTGATATTATTCCTCTTCAACTGACCGCTTTGTTTTCTATGCAAACACCACTTCGCCACAGAAGACTCGATATTATTGGCATAGCAAGTTCTGCTCTTCTCCTTTCAAAACTTGCTAAAAGCTGTATTTAAAAGAACAGATTGGCCGGAGTAATTCACACCCTTCAATGCCAGCTTAATGTTTAGGTTAGTGGGAATCACAGAGGAATTAGGGATGGAAACTTCTTTGCTGGTGGTAGAAGCGGTCTGGTGAATTTTTAGAGAGAAGAGGCCGTCGATGTTTGAATGTAAAAAATTGTTCTGGCTGCAGCCTGCAGTATGGACTTGTTGGTGTGTGTAGCTCCCAGTGTTCTGACAGCGCGACGTTTTGGGGAAACATGTGATTCAGCAGCTACCAGTGGCCTTCGTGCGGCGGAGATTTTGTGGCTGTTAGCGGAGTTGATAACAGAGGGTCGTTAAGAGAAGCCTACATGCAGTAGGCAAAGGAGTAATGTTTGCCGGCGGGGGACGTGCGGCGATTAACCTGTGCGGTAGTGAAAAGGAGTTAAAAAGAAGGAAGTGTGCGGATGCGGAAAGAATGGAATAATTGTGGTAGGCTGCCGGCTGAGTAGTTTGGTGAATGTTTGGTGTGGGTCCGGCGTTGCCGATTGGATGGTGGGGCTGCAGTGTGAGTCAGATAAAAAAAAAAAAAAACATTAGTAGGATCCAATGGGACCAACTGGCATGTATAGAGGCGTGTAATGCAAAAGGGCTGTTTTTGGTAGCATCTCTCGCTTACGGCCATACCAACCTGAACACGCCTGATCTCGTCTGATCTCGGAAGCCAAGCAGGGTATGGTCTGGTTAGTACTTGGATGGGAGACCTCCTGGGAATACCAGGTGCTGTAAGCTTTTCTCACTTTTACTTTATACAGGGGGCGCTCCACTTCACGATTAATTTAAATCTATCACTCCCCTTCCATTTTACTATTTAATATATATATATATATATTTCTCTCATTCATAAAGGCAGCTTTTACACACCGTTTTACTCTAAATACTTCCTGGTAATTCTAGGTGCTGTAAGCTGTTCGTGCCTTTATTCCACCAGGGCGCGATCTTCTCACAAACTTGAAAACTGTCACTCCCCATTCACGTTTTACAACTTATTGTTAATGATAAAGAGACAGCTTTTTACACACAGTTTTAAACAAAGTACTGATATTATTCCTCTTCAACTGACCGCTTTGTTTTCTATGCAAACACCACTTCGCCACAGAAGACTCGATATTATTGGCATAGCAAGTTCTGCTCTTCTCCTTTCAAAACTTGCTAAAAGCTGTATTTAAAAGAACAGATTGGCCGGAGTAATTCACACCCTTCAATGCCAGCTTAATGTTTAGGTTAGTGGGAATCACAGAGGAATTAGGGATGGAAACTTCTTTGCTGGTGGTAGAAGCGGTCTGGTGAATTTTTAGAGAGAAGAGGCCGTCGATGTTTGAATGTAAAAAATTGTTCTGGCTGCAGCCTGCAGTATGGACTTGTTGGTGTGTGTAGCTCCCAGTGTTCTGACAGCGCGACGTTTTGGGGAAACATGTGATTCAGCAGCTACCAGTGGCCTTCGTGCGGCGGAGATTTTGTGGCTGTTAGCGGAGTTGATAACAGAGGGTCGTTAAGAGAAGCCTACATGCAGTAGGCAAAGGAGTAATGTTTGCCGGCGGGGGACGTGCGGCGATTAACCTGTGCGGTAGTGAAAAGGAGTTAAAAAGAAGGAAGTGTGCGGATGCGGAAAGAATGGAATAATTGTGGTAGGCTGCCAGCTGAGTAGTTTGGTGAATGTTTGGTGTGGGTCCGGCGTTGCCGATTGGATGGTGGGGCTGCAGTGTGAGTCAGATAAAAAAAAAAAAAAACATTAGTAGGATCCAATGGGACCAACTGGCATGTATAGAGGCGTGTAATGCAAAAGGGCTGGTTTTGGTAGTATCTCTCGCTTACGGCCATACCAACCTGAACACGCCCGATCTCGTCTGATCTCGGAAGCCAAGCAGGGTAGGGTCTGGTTAGTACTTGGATGGGAGACCTCCTGGGAATACCAGGTGCTGTAAGCTTTTCTCACTTTTACTTTATACAGGGGGCGCTCTACTTCACGTTTAATTTAAATCTATCACTCCCCTTCCATTTTACTATTTAATATATATATATATATATATTTTTCTCTCATTCATAAAGGCAGCTTTTACACACCGTTTTACTCTAAATACTTCTTGGTAATTCTAGGTGCTGTAAGCTGTTCGTGCCTTTATTCCACCAGGGCGCGATCTTCTCACAAACTTGAAAACTGTCACTCCCCATTCACGTTTTACAACTTATTGTTAATGATAAAGAGACAGCTTTTTACACACAGTTTTAAACAAAGTACTGATATTATTCCTCTTCAACTGACCGCTTTGTTTTCTATGCAAAAACCACTTCGCCACAGAAGACTCGATATTATTGGCATAGCAAGTTCTGCTCTTCTCCTTTCAAAACTTGCTAAAAGCTGTATTTAAAAGAACAGATTGGCCGGGGTAATTCACACCCTTCAATGCCAGCTTAATGTTTAGGTTAGTGGGAATCACAGAGGAATTAGGGATGGAAACTTCTTTGCTGGTGGTAGAAGCGGTCTGGTGAATTTTTAGAGAGAAGAGGCCGTCGATGTTTGAATGTAAAAAATTGTTCTGGCTGCAGCCTGCAGTATGGACTTGTTGGTGTGTGTAGCTCCCAGTGTTCTGACAGCGCGACGTTTTGGGGAAGCATGTGATTCAGCAGCTACCAGTGGCCTTCGTGCGGCGGAGATTTTGTGGCTGTTAGCGGAGTTGATAACAGAGGGTCGTTAAGAGAAGCCTACATGCAGTAGGCAAAGGAGTAATGTTTGCCGGCGGGGGACGTGCGGCGATTAACCTGTGCGGTAGTGAAAAGGAGTTAAAAAGAAGGAAGTGTGCGGATGCGGAAAGAATGGAATAATTGTGGTAGGCTGCCAGCTGAGTAGTTTGGTGAATGTTTGGTGTGGGTCCGGCGTTGCCGATTGGATGGTGGGGCTGCAGTGTGAGTCAGATAAAAAAAAAAAAAAACATTAGTAGGATCCAATGGGACCAACTGGCATGTATAGAGGCGTGTAATGCAAAAGGGCTGGTTTTGGTAGTATCTCTCGCTTACGGCCATACCAACCTGAACACGCCCGATCTCGTCTGATCTCGGAAGCCAAGCAGGGTAGGGTCTGGTTAGTACTTGGATGGGAGACCTCCTGGGAATACCAGGTGCTGTAAGCTTTTCTCACTTTTACTTTATACAGGGGGCGCTCTACTTCACGTTTAATTTAAATCTATCACTCCCCTTCCATTTTACTATTTAATATATATATATATATATATTTTTCTCTCATTCATAAAGGCAGCTTTTACACACCGTTTTACTCTAAATACTTCTTGGTAATTCTAGGTGCTGTAAGCTGTTCGTGCCTTTATTCCACCAGGGCGCGATCTTCTCACAAACTTGAAAACTGTCACTCCCCATTCACGTTTTACAACTTATTGTTAATGATAAAGAGACAGCTTTTTACACACAGTTTTAAACAAAGTACTGATATTATTCCTCTTCAACTGACCGCTTTGTTTTCTATGCAAAAACCACTTCGCCACAGAAGACTCGATATTATTGGCATAGCAAGTTCTGCTCTTCTCCTTTCAAAACTTGCTAAAAGCTGTATTTAAAAGAACAGATTGGCCGGGGTAATTCACACCCTTCAATGCCAGCTTAATGTTTAGGTTAGTGGGAATCACAGAGGAATTAGGGATGGAAACTTCTTTGCTGGTGGTAGAAGCGGTCTGGTGAATTTTTAGAGAGAAGAGGCCGTCGATGTTTGAATGTAAAAAATTGTTCTGGCTGCAGCCTGCAGTATGGACTTGTTGGTGTGTGTAGCTCCCAGTGTTCTGACAGCGCGACGTTTTGGGGAAGCATGTGATTCAGCAGCTACCAGTGGCCTTCGTGCGGCGGAGATTTTGTGGCTGTTAGCGGAGTTGATAACAGAGGGTCGTTAAGAGAAGCCTGCATGCAGTAGGTAAAGGAGTAATGTTTGCCGGCGGGGGACGTGCGGCGATTAACCTGTGCGGTAGTGAAAAGGAGTTAAAAAGAAGGAAGTGTGCGGATGCGGAAAGAATGGAATAATTGTGGTAGGCTGCCGGCTGAGTAGTTTGGTGAATGTTTGGTGTGGGTCCGGCGTTGCCGATTGGATGGTGGGGCTGCAGTGTGAGTCAGATAAAAAAAAAAAAAAACATTAGTAGGATCCAATGGGACCAACTGGCATGTATAGAGGCGTATAATGCAAAAGGGCTGTTTTTGGTAGCATCTCTCGCATACGGCCATACCACCCTGAACACGCCCGATCTCGTCTGATCTCGGAAGCTAAGCAGGGTAGGGTCTGGTTAGTACTTGGATGGGAGACCTCCTGGGAATACCAGGTGCTGTAAGCTTTTCTCACTTTTACTTTATACAGGGGGCACTCCACTTCACGATTAATTTAAATCTATCACTCCCCTTACATTTTACTATTTTATATATATCTATATATTTTTCTCTCATTCATAAAGGCAGCTTTTACACACCGTTTTACTCTAAATACTTCCTGGTAATTCTAGGTGCTGTAAGCTGTTCGTGCCTTTATTCCACCAGGGCGCGATCTTCTCACAAACTTGAAGACTGTCACTCCCCATTCACGTTTTTCCAACTTATTGTTAATGATAAAGAGACAGCTTTTTACACACAGTTTTAAACAAAGTACTGATATTATTCCTCTTCAACTGACCGCTTTGTTTTCTATGCAAAAACCACTTCGCCACAGAAGACTCGATATTATTGGCATAGCAAGTTCTGCTCTTCTCCTTTCAAAACTTGCTAAAAGCTGTATTTAAAAGAACAGATTGGCCGGGGTAATTCACACCCTTCAATGCCAGCTTAATGTTTAGGTTAGTGGGAATCACAGAGGAATTAGGGATGGAAACTTCTTTGCTGGTGGCAGAAGCGGTCTGGTGAATTTTTAGAGAGAAGAGGCCGTCGATGTTTGAATGTAGAAAATTGTTCTGGCTGCAGCCTGCAGTATGGACTTGTTGGTGTGTGTAGCTCCCAGTGTTCTGACAGCGCGACGTTTTAGGGAAGCATGTGATTCAGCAGCTACCAGTGGGCTTCGTGCGGCGGAGATTTTGTGGCTGTTAGTGGAGTTGATAACAGAGGGTCGTTAAGAGAAGCCTGCATGCAGTAGGCAAAGGAGTAATGTTTGCCGGCGGGGGACGTGCGGCGATTAACCTGTGCGGTAGTGAAAAGGAGTTAAAAAGAAGGAAGTGTGCGGATGCGGAAAGAATGGAATAATTGTGGTAGGCTGCCGGCTGAGTAGTTTGGTGAAGGTTTGGTGTGGGTCCGGCGCTGCCGATTGGATGGTGGGGCTGCAGTGTGAGTCAGATAAAAAAAAAAAAAGAACATTAGTAGGATCCAATGGGACCAACTGGCATGTTTAGAGGCGTGTAATGCAAAAGGGCTGTTTTTGGTCGCATCTTTCGCTTACGGCCATACCACCCTGAACACGCCCGATCTCGTCTGATCTCGGAAGCCAAGCAGGGTAGGGTCTGGTTAGTACTTGGATGGGAGACCACCTGGGAATACCAGGTGCTGTAAGCTTTTCTCACTTTTACTTTATACAGGGGGCGCTCCACTTCACGATTAATTTAAATCTATCACTCCCCTTCCATTTTACTATTTTATATATATATTTTTTCTCTCATTCATAAAGGCAGCTTTTACACACCGTTTTACTCTAAATACTGCCTGGTAATTATAGCTGCTGTAAGCTGTTCGTGCCTTTATTCCACCAGGGCGCGATCTTCTCACAAACTTGAAGACTGTCACTCCCCATTCACGTTTTACAACTTATTGTTAATAATAAAGAGACAGCTTTTTACACACAGTTTTAAACAAAGTACTAATATAATTCCTCTTCATCTCACCGCTTTGTTTTCTATGCAAAAACAACTTCACCACAGAAGACTCGTTATTATTGGCATGGCAAGGTCTGCTCTTCTCCTCCTTTCAAAACTTGCTAAAAGCTGTATTTAAAAGAGCAGGTTGGCCGGGGTAATTCACACCCTTCAATGCCAGCTTAATGTTTAGGTTAGTGGGAATCACAGAGGAATTAGGGATGGAGACTTCTTTGCTGATGGTAGAAGCGGTCTGGTGAATTTTTAGAGAGAAGAGGCCGTCGATGTTTGAATGTAGAAAATTGTTCTGGCTGCAGCCAGCAGTATGGACTTGTTGGTGTGTGTAGCTCCCAGTGTTCTGACAGCGCGACGTTTTGGGGAAGCATGTGATTCAGCAGCTACCAGTGGGCTTCGTGCGGCGGAGATTTTGTGGCTGTTAGCGGAGTTGATAACAGAGGGTCGTTAAGAGAAGCCTGCATGCAGTAGGTAAAGGAGTAATGTTTGCCGGCGGGGGACGTGCGGCGATTAACCTGTGCGGTAGTGAAAAGGAGTTAAAAAGAAGGAAGTGTGCGGATGCGGAAAGAATGGAATAATTGTGGTAGGCTGCCGGCTGAGTAGTTTGGTGAATGTTTGGTGTGGGACCGGCGTTGCCGATTGGATGGTGGGGCTGCAGTGTGAGTCAGATAAAAAAAAAAAAAAACATTAGTAGGATCCAATGGGACCAACTGGCATGTATAGAGGCGTGTAATGCAAAAGGGCTGTTTTTGGTAGCATCTCTCGCTTACGGCCATACCAACCTGAACACGCCCGATCTCGTCTGATCTCGGAAGCCAAGCAGGGTATGGTCTGGTTAGTACTTGGATGGGAGACCTCCTGGGAATACCAGGTGCTGTAAGCTTTTCTCACTTTTACTTTATACAGGGGGCGCTCCACTTCACGATTAATTTAAATCTATCACTCCCCTTCCATTTTACTATTTAATATATATATATATATATTTCTCTCATTCATAAAGGCAGCTTTTACACACCGTTTTACTCTAAATACTTCCTGGTAATTCTAGGTGCTGTAAGCTGTTCGTGCCTTTATTCCACCAGGGTGCGATCTTCTCACAAACTTGAAAACTGTCACTCCCCATTCACGTTTTACAACTTATTGTTAATGATAAAGAGACAGCTTTTTACACACAGTTTTAAACAAAGTACTGATATTATTCCTCTTCAACTGACCGCTTTGTTTTCTATGCAAACACCACTTCGCCACAGAAGACTCGATATTATTGGCATAGCAAGTTCTGCTCTTCTCCTTTCAAAACTTGCTAAAAGCTGTATTTAAAAGAACAGATTGGCCGGAGTAATTCACACCCTTCAATGCCAGCTTAATGTTTAGGTTAGTGGGAATCACAGAGGAATTAGGGATGGAAACTTCTTTGCTGGTGGTAGAAGCGGTCTGGTGAATTTTTAGAGAGAAGAGGCCGTCGATGTTTGAATGTAGAAAATTGTTCTGGCTGCAGCCTGCAGTATGGACTTGTTGGTGTGTGTAGCTCCCAGTGTTCTGACAGCGCGACGTTTTGGGGAAACATGTGATTCAGCAGCTACCAGTGGCCTTCGTGCGGCGGAGATTTTGTGGCTGTTAGCGGAGTTGATAACAGAGGGTCGTTAAGAGAAGCCTACATGCAGTAGGCAAAGGAGTAATGTTTGCCGGCGGGGGACGTGCGGCGATTAACCTGTGCGGTAGTGAAAAGGAGTTAAAAAGAAGGAAGTGTGCGGATGCGGAAAGAATGGAATAATTGTGGTAGGCTGCCAGCTGAGTAGTTTGGTGAATGTTTGGTGTGGGTCCGGCGTTGCCGATTGGATGGTGGGGCTGCAGTGTGAGTCAGATAAAAAAAAAAAAAAACATTAGTAGGATCCAATGGGACCAACTGGCATGTATAGAGGCGTGTAATGCAAAAGGGCTGGTTTTGGTAGTATCTCTCGCTTACGGCCATACCAACCTGAACACGCCCGATCTCGTCTGATCTCGGAAGCCAAGCAGGGTAGGGTCTGGTTAGTACTTGGATGGGAGACCTCCTGGGAATACCAGGTGCTGTAAGCTTTTCTCACTTTTACTTTATACAGGGGGCACTCCACTTCACGATTAATTTAAATCTATCACTCCCCTTACATTTTACTATTTTATATATATCTATATATTTTTCTCTCATTCATAAAGGCAGGTTTTACACACCGTTTTACTCTAAATACTTCCTGGTAATTCTAGGTGCTGTAAGCTGTTCGTGCCTTTATTCCACCAGGGCGCGATCTTCTCACAAACTTGAAGACTGTCACTCCCCATTCACGTTTTACAACTTATTGTTAATGATAAAGAGACAGCTTTTTACACACAGTTTTAAACAAAGTACTGATATTATTCCTCTTCAACTGACCGCTTTGTTTTCTATGCAAAAACCACTTCGCCACAGAAGACTCGATATTATTGGCATAGCAAGTTCTGCTCTTCTCCTTTCAAAACTTGCTAAAAGCTGTATTTAAAAGAACAGATTGGCCGGGGTAATTCACACCCTTCAATGCCAGCTTAATGTTTAGGTTAGTGGGAATCACAGAGGAATTAGGGATGGAAACTTCTTTGCTGGTGGCAGAAGCGGTCTGGTGAATTTTTAGAGAGAAGAGGCCGTCGATGTTTGAATGTAGAAAATTGTTCTGGCTGCAGCCTGCAGTATGGACTTGTTGGTGTGTGTAGCTCCCAGTGTTCTGACAGCGCGACGTTTTAGGGAAGCATGTGATTCAGCAGCTACCAGTGGGCTTCGTGCGGCGGAGATTTTGTGGCTGTTAGTGGAGTTGATAACAGAGGGTCGTTAAGAGAAGCCTGCATGCAGTAGGCAAAGGAGTAATGTTTGCCGGCGGGGGACGTGCGGCGATTAACCTGTGCGGTAGTGAAAAGGAGTTAAAAAGAAGGAAGTGTGCGGATGCGGAAAGAATGGAATAATTGTGGTAGGCTGCCGGCTGAGTAGTTTGGTGAAGGTTTGGTGTGGGTCCGGCGCTGCCGATTGGATGGTGGGGCTGCAGTGTGAGTCAGATAAAAAAAAAAAAAGAACATTAGTAGGATCCAATGGGACCAACTGGCATGTTTAGAGGCGTGTAATGCAAAAGGGCTGTTTTTGGTCGCATCTTTCGCTTACGGCCATACCACCCTGAACACGCCCGATCTCGTCTGATCTCGGAAGCCAAGCAGGGTAGGGTCTGGTTAGTACTTGGATGGGAGACCACCTGGGAATCCCAGGTGCTGTAAGCTTTTCTCACTTTTACTTTATACAGGGGGCGCTCCACTTCACGATTAATTTAAATCTATCACTCCCCTTCCATTTTACTATTTTATATATATATTTTTTCTCTCATTCATAAAGGCAGCTTTTACACACCGTTTTACTCTAAATACTGCCTGGTAATTATAGCTGCTGTAAGCTGTTCGTGCCTTTATTCCACCAGGGCGCGATCTTCTCACAAACTTGAAGACTGTCACTCCCCATTCACGTTTTACAACTTATTGTTAATAATAAAGAGACAGCTTTTTACACACAGTTTTAAACAAAGTACTAATATAATTCCTCTTCATCTCACCGCTTTGTTTTCTATGCAAAAACAACTTCACCACAGAAGACTCGTTATTATTGGCATGGCAAGGTCTGCTCTTCTCCTCCTTTCAAAACTTGCTAAAAGCTGTATTTAAAAGAGCAGGTTGGCCGGGGTAATTCACACCCTTCAATGCCAGCTTAATGTTTAGGTTAGTGGGAATCACAGAGGAATTAGGGATGGAGACTTCTTTGCTGATGGTAGAAGCGGTCTGGTGAATTTTTAGAGAGAAGAGGCCGTCGATGTTTGAATGTAGAAAATTGTTCTGGCTGCAGCCAGCAGTATGGACTTGTTGGTGTGTGTAGCTCCCAGTGTTCTGACAGCGCGACGTTTTGGGGAAGCATGTGATTCAGCAGCTACCAGTGGGCTTCGTGCGGCGGAGATTTTGTGGCTGTTAGCGGAGTTGATAACAGAGGGTCGTTAAGAGAAGCCTGCATGCAGTAGGTAAAGGAGTAATGTTTGCCGGCGGGGGACGTGCGGCGATTAACCTGTGCGGTAGTGAAAAGGAGTTAAAAAGAAGGAAGTGTGCGGATGCGGAAAGAATGGAATAATTGTGGTAGGCTGCCGGCTGAGTAGTTTGGTGAATGTTTGGTGTGGGTCCGGCGTTGCCGATTGGATGGTGGGGCTGCAGTGTGAGTCAGATAAAAAAAAAAAAAAACATTAGTAGGATCCAATGGGACCAACTGGCATGTATAGAGGCGTATAATGCAAAAGGGCTGTTTTTGGTAGCATCTCTCGCATACGGCCATACCACCCTGAACACGCCCGATCTCGTCTGATCTCGGAAGCTAAGCAGGGTAGGGTCTGGTTAGTACTTGGATGGGAGACCTCCTGGGAATACCAGGTGCTGTAAGCTTTTCTCACTTTTACTTTATACAGGGGGCACTCCACTTCACGATTAATTTAAATCTATCACTCCCATTACATTTTACTATTTTATATATATCTATATATTTTTCTCTCATTCATAAAGGCAGCTTTTACACACCGTTTTACTCTAAATACTTCCTGGTAATTCTAGGTGCTGTAAGCTGTTCGTGCCTTTATTCCACCAGGGCGCGATCTTCTCACAAACTTGAAGACTGTCACTCCCCATTCACGTTTTACAACTTATTGTTAATGATAAAGAGACAGCTTTTTACACACAGTTTTAAACAAAGTACTGATATTATTCCTCTTCAACTGACCGCTTTGTTTTCTATGCAAAAACCACTTCGCCACAGAAGACTCGATATTATTGGCATAGCAAGTTCTGCTCTTCTCCTTTCAAAACTTGCTAAAAGCTGTATTTAAAAGAACAGATTGGCCGGGGTAATTCACACCCTTCAATGCCAGCTTAATGTTTAGGTTAGTGGGAATCACAGAGGAATTAGGGATGGAAACTTCTTTGCTGGTGGCAGAAGCGGTCTGGTGAATTTTTAGAGAGAAGAGGCCGTCGATGTTTGAATGTAGAAAATTGTTCTGGCTGCAGCCTGCAGTATGGACTTGTTGGTGTGTGTAGCTCCCAGTGTTCTGACAGCGCGACGTTTTAGGGAAGCATGTGATTCAGCAGCTACCAGTGGGCTTCGTGCGGCGGAGATTTTGTGGCTGTTAGTGGAGTTGATAACAGAGGGTCGTTAAGAGAAGCCTGCATGCAGTAGGCAAAGGAGTAATGTTTGCCGGCGGGGGACGTGCGGCGATTAACCTGTGCGGTAGTGAAAAGGAGTTAAAAAGAAGGAAGTGTGCGGATGCGGAAAGAATGGAATAATTGTGGTAGGCTGCCGGCTGAGTAGTTTGGTGAAGGTTTGGTGTGGGTCCGGCGTTGCCGATTGGATGGTGGGGCTGCAGTGTGAGTCAGATAAAAAAAAAAAAAGAACATTAGTAGGATCCAATGGGACCAACTGGCATGTTTAGAGGCGTGTAATGCAAAAGGGCTGTTTTTGGTCGCATCTTTCGCTTACGGCCATACCACCCTGAACACGCCCGATCTCGTCTGATCTCGGAAGCCAAGCAGGGTAGGGTCTGGTTAGTACTTGGATGGGAGACCACCTGGGAATACCAGGTGCTGTAAGCTTTTCTCACTTTTACTTTATACAGGGGGCGCTCCACTTCACGATTAATTTAAATCTATCACTCCCCTTCCATTTTACTATTTTATATATATATTTTTTCTCTCATTCATAAAGGCAGCTTTTACACACCGTTTTACTCTAAATACTGCCTGGTAATTATAGCTGCTGTAAGCTGTTCGTGCCTTTATTCCACCAGGGCGCGATCTTCTCACAAACTTGAAGACTGTCACTCCCCATTCACGTTTTACAACTTATTGTTAATAATAAAGAGACAGCTTTTTACACACAGTTTTAAACAAAGTACTAATATAATTCCTCTTCATCTCACCGCTTTGTTTTCTATGCAAAAACAACTTCACCACAAAAGACTCGTTATTATTGGCATGGCAAGGTCTGCTCTTCTCCTCCTTTCAAAACTTGCTAAAAGCTGTATTTAAAAGAGCAGGTTGGCCGGGGTAATTCACACCCTTCAATGCCAGCTTAATGTTTAGGTTAGTGGGAATCACAGAGGAATTAGGGATGGAGACTTCTTTGCTGATGGTAGAAGCGGTCTGGTGAATTTTTAGAGAGAAGAGGCCGTCGATGTTTGAATGTAGAAAATTGTTCTGGCTGCAGCCAGCAGTATGGACTTGTTGGTGTGTGTAGCTCCCAGTGTTCTGACAGCGTGACATTTTGGGGAAGCATGTGATTCAACAGCAACCAGTGGGCTTCGTGCGGCGGAGATTTTGTGGCTGTTAGCGGAGTTGATAACAGAGGGTCTTTAAGAGAAGCCTGCATGCGGTAGGCAAATGAGTAATGTTTGCCGGCGGGGGACGTGCGGCGATTAACCTGTTCGGTAGTGAAAAGGACTTAAAGAGAAGGAAGTGTGCGGATGCGGAAAGAATGGAATAATTGTGGTAGGCTGCCGGCTGAGTAGTTTGGTGAATGTTTGGTGTGGGTGCGGCGCTGCCGATTGGATGGTGGTGCTGCAGTGTGAGTCAGATAAAAAAAAAAAAAAAAACAGGAGTAGGATCCAATGGGACTAACTGGCATGTATAGAGGCGTGTAATGCAAAAGGGCTGTTTTTGTTCGCGGCTCTCGCTTATGGCCATACCACCCTGAACACGCCCGATCTCGTCTGATCTCGGAAGCCAAGCAGGGTAGGGTCTGGTTAGTACTTGGGTGGGAGACTGCCTGGGAATACCACGTGCTGTAAGCTTTTCTCACTTTTACTTTATACAGGGGGCACTCCACCTCACGATTAATTAAAATCTATCACTCCCCTTCCATTTTACTATTTTATATATATATATATATATATATATATATTTTTTTTTTTTTTTTTTTTTTTCTCTCATTCATAAAGGCAGCTTTTACACACCGTTTTACTCTAAATACTTCCTGGTAATTCTAGGTGCTGTAAGCTGTTCGTGCCTTTATTCCACCAGGGCGCGATCTTCTCACAAACTTGAAGTCTGTCACTCCCCATTCACGTTTTACAACTTATTGTTAATGATAAAGAGACAGCTTTTTACACACAGTTTTAAACAAAGTACTGATATTATTCCTCTTCAACTGACCGCTTTGTTTTCTATGCAAAAACCACTTCGCCACAGAAGACTCGATATTATTGGCATAGCAAGTTCTGCTCTTCTCCTTTCAAAACTTGCTAAAAGCTGTATTTAAAAGAACAGATTGGCCGGGGTAATTCACACCCTTCAATGCCAGCTTAATGTTTAGGTTAGTGGGAATCACAGAGGAATTAGGGATGGAAACTTCTTTGCTGGTGGTAGAAGCGGTCTGGTGAATTTTTAGAGAGAAGAGGCCGTCGATGTTTGAATGTAGAAAATTGTTCTGGCTGCAGCCTGCAGTATGGACTTGTTGGTGTGTGTAGCTCCCAGTGTTCTGACAGCGCGACGTTTTGGGGAAGCATGTGATTCAGCAGCTACCAGTGGGCTTCGTGCGGCGGAGATTTTGTGGCTGTTAGCGGAGTTGATAACAGAAGGTCATTAAGAGAAGCCTGCATGCGGTAGGCAAAGGAGTAATGTTTGCCGGCGGGGGACGTGCGGCGATTAACCTGTGCGGTAGTGAAAAGGAGTTAAAGAGAAGGAAGTGTGCGGATGCGGAAAGAATGGAATAATTGTGGTAGGCTGCCGGCTGAGTAGTTTGGTGAATGTTTGGTGTGGTTCCGGCACTTCCGATTGGATGGTGGGGCTGCAGTGTGAGTCAGATAAAAAAAAAAAAAAAAACAGGAGTAGGATCCAATGGGACTAACTGGCTTGTATAGAGGCGTGTAATGCAAAAGGGCTGTTTTTGGTAGTTTTTCGCGCTCACGGCCATACCACCCTGAACACGCCCGATCTCGTCCGATCTCAGAAGCCAAGCAGGATAGAGTCTGGTTAGTACTTGGATGGGAGACCTACTGGGATTACCCTGTGCTGTAAGCTTTTCTCACTTTTACTTTATACAGGGGGCGCTCCACTTCTCGATTAATTTAAATCTATCACTCCCCTTCCATTTTACTATTTCATATATATATATTTTTTTTTCTCTCATTCATAAAGGCAGCTTTTACACACCGTTTTACTCTAAATACTTCCTGGTAATTCTAGGTGCTGTAAGCTGTTCGTGCCTTTATTCCACCAGGGCGCGATCTTCTCACAAACTTGAAGACTGTCACTCCCCATTCACGTTTTACAACTTATTGTTAATGATAAAGAGACAGCTTTTTACACACAGTTTTAAACAAAGTACTGATATTATTCCTCTTCAACTGACCGCTTTGTTTTCTATGCAAAAACCACTTCGCCACAGAAGACTCGATATTATTGGCATAGCAAGTTCTGCTCTTCTCCTTTCAAAACTTGCTAAAAGCTGTATTTAAAAGAACAGATTGGCCGGGGTAATTCACACCCTTCAATGCCAGCTTAATGTTTAGGTTAGTGGGAATCACAGAGGAATTAGGGATGGAAACTTCTTTGCTGGTGGTAGAAGCTCTCTGGTGAATTTTTAGAGAGAAGAGGCCGTCGATGTTTGAATGTAGAAAATTGTTCTGGCTGCAGCCTGCAGTATGGACTTGTTGGTGTGTGTAGCTCCCAGTGTTCTGACAGCGTGACGTTTTGGGGAAGCATGTGATTCAGCAGCTACCAGTGGGCTTCGTGCGGCGGAGATTTTGTGGCTGTTAGCGGAGTTGATAATAGAGGGTCGTTAAGAGAAGCCTGCATGCGGTAGGCAAAGGAGTAATGTTTGCTGGCGGGGGACGTGCGGCGATTAACCTGTGCGGTAGTGAAAAGGAGTTAAAGAGAAGGAAGTGTGCGGATGCGGAAAGAATGGAATAATTGTGGTAGGCTGCCGGCTGAGTAGTTTGGTGAATGTTTGGTGTGGTTCCGGCACTTCCGATTGGATGGTGGGGCTGCAGTGTGAGTCAGATAAAAAAAAAAAAAAAAACAGGAGTAGGATCCAATGGGACTAACTGGCATGTATAGAGGCGTGTAATGCAAAAGGGCTGTTTTTGGTAGTTTTTCGCGCTCACGGCCATACCACCCTGAACACGCCCGATCTCGTCCGATCTCAGAAGCCAAGCAGAATAGAGTCTGGTTAGTACTTGGATGGGAGACCTACTGGGATTACCCTGTGCTGTAAGCTTTTCTCACTTTTACTTTATACAGGGGGCGCTCCACTTCTCGATTAATTTAAATCTATCACTCCCCTTCCATTTTACTATTTTATATATATATATTTTTTTTTCTCTCATTCATAAAGGCAGCTTTTACACACCGTTTTACTCTAAATACTGCCTGGTAATTCTAGGTGCTGTAAACTCTTCGTGCCTTTATTCCACCAGGGCGCGATCTTCTCACAAACTTGAAGACTGTCACTCCCCATTCACGTTTTACAACTTATTGTTAATGATAAAGAGACAGCTTTTTACACACAGTTTTAAACAAAGTACTGATATTATTCCTCTTCAACTGACCGCTTTGTTTTCTATGCAAAAACCACTTCGCCACAGAAGACTCGATATTATTGGCATAGCAAGTTCTGCTCTTCTCCTTTCAAAACTTGCTAAAAGCTGTATTTAAAAGAACAGATTGGCCGGGGTAATTCACACCCTTCAATGCCAGCTTAATGTTTAGGTTAGTGGGAATCACAGAGGAATTAGGGATGGAAACTTCTTTGCTGGTGGTAGAAGCGGTCTGGTGAATTTTTAGAGAGAAGAGGCCGTCGATGTTTGAATGTAGAAAATAGTTCTGGCTGCAGCCTGCAGTATGGACTTGTTGGTGTGTGTAGCTCCCAGTGTTCTGACAGCGCGACGTTTTGGGGAAGCATGTGATTCAGCAGCTACCAGTGGGCTTCGTGCGGCGGAGATTTTGTGGCTGTTAGCGGAGTTGATAATAGAGGGTCGTTAAGAGAAGCCTGCATGCGGTAGGCAAAGGAGTAATGTTTGCTGGCGGGGGACGTGCGGCGATTAACCTGTGCGGTAGTGAAAAGGAGTTAAAGAGAAGGAAGTGTGCGGATGCGGAAAGAATGGAATAATTGTGGTAGGCTGCCGGCTGAGTAGTTTGGTGAATGTTTGGTGTGGGTCCGGCGTTGCCGATTGGATGGTGGGGCTGCAGTGTGAGTCAGATAAAAAAAAAAAAAAAAACCAGGAGTAGGATCCAATGGGACCAACTGGCATGTATAGAGGCGTGTAATGCAAAAGGGCTGTTTTTGGTAGCGTCTCTCGCTTATGGCCATACCACCCTGAACACGCCCGATCTCGTCTGATCTCGGAAGCTAAGCAAGGTAGGGTCTGGTTAGTACTTGGATGGGAGACCACCTGGGAATACCAGGTGCTGTACGCTTTTCTCACTTTTACTTTATACAGGGGGCGCTCCACTTCACGATTAATTTAAATCTATCACTCCCCTTCCATTTTACTATTTTATATATATATTTTTATTTTCTCTCTTTCATAAAGGCAGCTTTTACACACCGTTTTACTCTAAATACTGCCTGGTAATTCTAGGTGCTGTAAGCTCTTCGTGCCTTTATTCCACCAGGGCGCGATCTTCTCACAAACTTGAAGACTGTCACTGCCCATTCACGTTTTACAACTTATTGTTAATGATAAAGAGACAGCTTTTTACACACAGTTTTAAACAAAGTACTGATATTATTCCTCTTCAACTGACCGCTTTGTTTTCTATGCAAAAACCACTTCGCCACAGAAGACTCGATATTATTGGCATAGCAAGTTCTGCTCTTCTCCTTTCAAAACTTGCTAAAAGCTGTATTTAAAAGAACAGATTGGCCGGGGTAATTCACACCCTTCAATGCCAGCTTAATGTTTAGGTTAGTGGGAATCACAGAGGAATTAGGGATGGAAACTTCTTTGCTGGTGGTAGAAGCGGTCTGGTGAATTTTTAGAGAGAAGAGGCCGTCGATGTTTGAATGTAGAAAATTGTTCTGGCTGCAGCCTGCAGTATGGACTTGTTGGTGTGTGTAGCTCCCAGTGTTCTGACAGCGTGACGTTTTGGGGAAGCATGTGATTCAGCAGCTACCAGTGGGCTTCGTGCGGCGGAGATTTTGTGGCTGTTAGCGGAGTTGATAATAGAGGGTCGTTAAGAGAAGCCTGCATGCGGTAGGCAAAGGAGTAATGTTTGCTGGCGGGGGACGTGCGGCGATTAACCTGTGCGGTAGTGAAAAGGAGTTAAAGAGAAGGAAGTGTGCGGATGCGGAAAGAATGGAATAATTGTGGTAGGCTGCCGGCTGAGTAGTTTGGTGAATGTTTGGTGTGGGTCCGGCGTTGCCGATTGGATGGTGGGGCTGCAGTGTGAGTCAGATAAAAAAAAAAAAAAAAACCAGGAGTAGGATCCAATGGGACCAACTGGCATGTATAGAGGCGTGTAATGCAAAAGGGCTGTTTTTGGTAGCGTCTCTCGCTTATGGCCATACCACCCTGAACACGCAAGATCTCGTCTGAACTCGGAAGCTAAGCAAGGTAGGGTCTGGTTAGTACTTGGATGGGAGACCACCTGGGAATACCAGGTGCTGTAAGCTTTTCTCACTTTTACTTTATACAGGGGGCGCTCCACTTCACGATTAATTTAAATCTATCACTCCCCTTCCATTTTACTATTTTATATATATATTTTTATTTTCTCTCTTTCATAAAGGCAGCTTTTACACACCGTTTTACTCTAAATACTGCCTGGTAATTCTAGGTGCTGTAAGCTCTTCGTGCCTTTATTCCACCAGGGCGCGATCTTCTCACAAACTTGAAGACTGTCACTCCCCATTCACGTTTTACAACTTATTGTTAATGATAAAGAGACAGCTTTTTACACACAGTTTTAAACAAAGTACTGATATTATTCCTCTTCAACTGACCGCTTTGTTTTCTATGCAAAAACCACTTCGCCACAGAAGACTCGATATTATTGGCATAGCAAGTTCTGCTCTTCTCCTTTCAAAACTTGCTAAAAGCTGTATTTAAAAGAACAGATTGGCCGGGGTAATTCACACCCTTCAATGCCAGCTTAATGTTTAGGTTAGTGGGAATCACAGAGGAATTAGGGATGGAAACTTCTTTGCTGGTGGTAGAAGCGGTCTGGTGAATTTTTAGAGAGAAGAGGCCGTCGATGTTTGAATGTAGAAAATTGTTCTGGCTGCAGCCTGCAGTATGGACTTGTTGGTGTGTGTAGCTCCCAGTGTTCTGACAGCGCGACGTTTTGGGGAAGCATGTGATTCAGCAGCTACCAGTGGGCTTCGTGCGGCGGAGATTTTGTGGCTGTTAGCGGAGTTGATAATAGAGGGTCGTTAAGAGAAGCCTGCATGCGGTAGGCAAAGGAGTAATGTTTGCTGGCGGGGGACGTGCGGCGATTAACCTGTGCGGTAGTGAAAAGGAGTTAAAGAGAAGGAAGTGTGCGGATGCGGAAAGAATGGAATAATTGTGGTAGGCTGCCGGCTGAGTAGTTTGGTGAATGTTTGGTGTGGGTCCGGCGTTGCCGATTGGATGGTGGGGCTGCAGTGTGAGTCAGATAAAAAAAAAAAAAAAAACCAGGAGTAGGATCCAATGGGACCAACTGGCATGTATAGAGGCGTGTAATGCAAAAGGGCTGTTTTTGGTAGCGTCTCTCGCTTATGGCCATACCACCCTGAACACGCAAGATCTCGTCTGAACTCGGAAGCTAAGCAAGGTAGGGTCTGGTTAGTACTTGGATGGGAGACCACCTGGGAATACCAGGTGCTGTAAGCTTTTCTCACTTTTACTTTATACAGGGGGCGCTCCACTTCACGATTAATTTAAATCTATCACTCCCCT